>NW_025765651.1:0-129509 GCF_003918875.1 Haliotis rubra
AAGACGTACGGGTTTATGACGTCAGAGCGTACCATGAGCCTTAAAACACGGCGAAGCGATCAAAGGAGTCTCCTTAACAGCGATTATCATTTCAGTTTTCGCTTTATATAACGTTCGTTAAAATTGCTCGTCAGGAGTATGTTCGTCCGTCCTCACCAGGTCATCGCCGCATACCGACGCACGCCTTTGAGATACGGCGATCACGGAAGAGTTCAATTCGATAACGCCAGAAGCGTCAGAGCTGAATGATCATCGAATAAGCCGAGCTTCGGTAGTCAACCTGTTTTCCCCGATCATCAGATATCGCATTGTATAACCAACTTGCGCATTCCGAATGAGCAATACGGTTATCTTGCTCGGAATAAACGTTCATCATAACAGCGTTCCGGTGCATATAATAGCATGGGGATATCAGAGATACCGGCGGAATTACTTCATAATATCATGCACGATGCACGGTCAGTAGTTAACGAAGTTCATTTAAAACATCAGGATCATCGTTGAAGTCATTGGGGCCTGAACGGCGACACTTTCATTAATGCCTATTCATTTAAATTCATGTTTTTCGAAGTACGATCGATGAAGGGTCATTATAATGTTCGATTGATTTGCCGGTGAAACAGCCGTTTTATCATCAGTTCACTGATTAAACTCAAGCGCACGAAACATTCAAAGCAAAGCCATTGAAATCATTATTTATCATTCATGATGTGTCAATAAAGATTACACCAGATATCGCAACATGATGATGTCCTTATCGAAATAGATGACAACCGATTTTGCGCGCCAGTTCAAGTTTCATCAGATTGACGTTCATTTATGCCGAATAAATATCTGATGACAACGTAAAAGAAGTTAAGAAAGTTGATTACGACAAACTGGTCACGAAAGACCACATTGACGATGACAGACGTCATCGTTGAACGACGTCACAATATCCATCGGTCGGGGTATCTAAGATCGTCGCCCTTGTTCCGAGCATGACAAGATAAAATAAAATATCGACCGTTCATCGCGACATGTCTCTGAAGACTAAAGGAACATCATTGGCGTTCACAGATGGCCGAAGTGAAGGAAAGCGTTATTATTTAACGTCATTGATTGGCAATACGTCAAATATCGCGACGAGAATCATTTTATCGAAACAGAATATACATATGTCATTTAGAAGCCGTTATCAGCACCATGCCTGACAATCGGAATAATCATTGATTTAACCGAAGGTAAAGATCGATAATAGGGATCATCAGGGTCGACGTTCACGACTAGTGAACGCCTAATATCAATTGTTTCGTTTTTAGTCGCGTTCGTCAAAGAATCAAAGTTTATATTGTTATAACGTTAGAGATTCAAAGACACCGTTCAGCCACCAGTAAACGTTGTTACCGGTTGATATCGAGATGACGCAATTGTTCCAACATCGCCGTTAGTTCAACGGTTCAATTTGGCGCGATAAATAGGTTTTGACGCAGCAATCACGTTGCCTCTGCGAAGCTGAATGCTCAGCATTTATGAACATGAAGTTAGACGATTCATCGAATGCCGCAGTCGACACTCGATCCGGTCGTTCATTGCCGCTTGTTGATTTAACCGGATCGTGCCACCTGCTCATATTAATCGAATGAAGAGATCATGAATGACCGACAGTCCTCGACCATAACCATATTCGTTGAGAAGCTGGGCGAAATCTGGTCCTCATATAACGTTGAACACTGCGTCATCACCGTTCATGGTCAATACAATCGAACTGGTTAACATGATCAGTTAATTCCGTCATTATCAAATGATCACAGCATATTGATTTCGTTGAATCCTTTCATACACCATTTTCGAAAATGCTCATTTTTCTCAAGTTCGTATGACGCCATCGAACGCATGGGGAAATAATCATCGAAAAACTGATTCACCCCATTACATAACTCGTCGTGCCACGACCACGATCTCATCACCCTGGACTGATTGATTATTCATACGATGACCGTCTATCGCCGATATCGAATTATCGAATTCTTCACATAAGAGAAAGCAGCCCCGGGGATCACTCGACTTAATTTCATTCACGAAATTTAACACCAGAAAGATGGGATTTCCATCACCAATCAATAAAATGCCAGCCTTCGGGACACCAAAGTTCATCGACCTCGCAGCGAATGCAGTTGTCTTCGAACACCATTTATCCCGTGAGTCCGGCGTAAGGTCGTTAAGACCGATCCTCCCCGGTTGATCAGTGCCGATAGATCAGAAAGGCGTACGGTACGTCAAACACGTACACGCCCGAAACAGCAAAGTTGTCATCTTCGATCGCAGCGTTATCGAAGACGATGCGCACCGACGCACACCGACAGCCAGCGTCATAAATTCGATCACGCGGGGATTAACCATGATCGCCTTGTGTACGACCCATTTGCCACATAGCCAGTTAATGCCGTTCACGTTAAAGCCGTTATCATCTTTAGGCACTTCATTAATCAGATCATGTTACCTTCATAGTTTAGACCGCGAACACAGTTTTCAGACCGAGCCGTAACGAGGACTCTCCGGCCAGAAAGACATACCGACACCAATCGCGAATAATGCGTTGTACAAGCGTTGATGTCGTGACGGCAATCAGAATACACCGGTTGATTGGCACGCCGCAGACACGAACATTTACCATTAATACCGACAGACAGCGCTTTACCATCACGAATTTGACGCATAACAAGAAATATGACGACATATTGTCAGCCGACGTATCTTCAAACCGAGAAGGAAGACAGTACTCGAAATAACGATAACGGAACAGCTGGATCGGCAAAGACCACGTCGAAGAAGCCTTGTTGATTAACGTCGATGCCGGTTAACCGGCATGTTTATATTTGTCAGGCAGTGCGCCGAGCTCCCGTATTATGACGAGTTTTCTCAGGATCAGTAACAACACGGTTCAGCGAACACTCAACCGTTAACTTATTGAAACACAAAACACCTTGGTATTTTGCCCATGTCACCGTGACTATCAGTCATTAAAAACCGTTCAACAACAGCAGCTAACGAAGTCAATGATCACCAACCAGCGGTTCTCAAGCGAATGGTCAATAAGCCACCAATATAGAGCGACAGCTTTTCCGTTGCCATATCAGCAGCAATGTTATCAACCACAAGAATTTCGAAACCGTTGCAGCCGTTGAATGTTCAATGTCTTCAATACAGTTGGTGTTCCGGTGTCGTCGTTCAGAGCAATACGTAGATGTTGTAACAGATTGCCGATTGATGCAGGCGACGTCAGGGCAATTTATCGTCAACTTCCCGTTTCCATTTATTGTCACAAAGAATTCGACTGCCGTTTCAGAAAGCCTGCCTCCGAGCAGCACAAACGACAGCGGTAATCATTTGAGCACTTCATTTAGGTTTTGCTTTTCAGATGCTTTCCAGCAATATTCGTTACTTATTTCGAGACTCACGTAGCAAATAAAGACGTAAGACAGCAATGCCTTCAGCCGAGTGAAAGTTGTTGAGCTTACGCCGCACCGGCGTTCAGCCAGCGGCGGCGCTCGAGCTCCGACCGTTATCAGTTCAGTGAGGTCAATATTAAGAAACCGGAACGATGACTACTATTGTGCCGGGTTACCGAATATCGGCTGATTTGTCCACGATTTCGGAAGCCCACCGATATAAACCGATTTCAACGAATGTACACGCACAACCTGAATATAGACAGAAACTCATCATCGCGCGTTCTCCCGGACAGCGCTCGTTGTTGGGGAACCCAACATTGGGTTAATACAGAAAGGTTCAACAATAAAGGTGTCGAACACATTCTAGGCGCGTTCAGTAACACGCTAATCGCTTTATCGCTTCATATTCTACAACAAATACCACCAAATATATATCGCCGAGTTTAGCATGTTGATGGTATATGGTATACCGAGCGAATATTTTACGCCGTTTTTAACAATATTCGCATACCGCAACAGGGGCAGCAGAACTGGCTTTAACGTGGGGAATACCGTAATGGCGTATTTGTTAAAACGCCGAACCGGCCACACCCGGCAAAATGCACAGTCAGCGAAATAAGGAAGCGTAACTTCGCCATCAACAGTAGCCAGATCGTGCCCGTCGTCGGGTATGACGTAAGTCAGGCTTGCGTGCCGGTGATCGCGTCGACTTCGAGTGGTGGTTCGAATTTCACCAAAGTACCAGAATTCCGTACTTAACAGTGTAACTCAGTCATAACATACCATTTCCGACCTCTCTAAATGGCAATGCGTAATTGTTAAATATCAAAGCTTAACACAATAAGAAAGATTGTTTTCGACTTCCTCGCCATTTCGTTACAAGAGGCGGGAATTATCGTTCTCGAATCAACACAAAGTTGGTCATAGATGCATTGCCGCAGAATTCATTGGCCTCGATTCGCGTTCTTGTCCAATACAGTATCACCAGTTCTTCTCATCCATTGAAACCATTTCGTTCGTCACATTGGTCACCGTTTAACAAAGTTTGGTGAATGAAAAAGTTTTACCGAATGACGTAAAGAAAGCGAGCATTGATCGATCATGCCACTGTTCAAGATGATCGCTAGTACGGTTTCTTTGTAAGGCCATCACCAGTGAGGTGAGGTGAGAGGTGTAGTGCGAGGCGAGTAAGAGGCGAGTGCGAGGCGAAGTTTAACGTGCTTGAAGATTATCGAAGACTACGTGCATGCGTGCGAGCGTGTGCGGCTCAGCTTCAAGCCGGTTTTTACATTCATTGAGAGTCAAAGCCGCAGCACAGACATATTATACTGACGAGCGATCGAAACCAGTTGGGTACCCATACGTCGGTGATCAACAACGCCATACTTAACGTATTTTGGTGATGACGCGAATCGGCGGTTAGAAGGAACCGACAAACTGAAATCGAGACAATAACGTAATAAAGGTGAGTCACCATCATCGTCATCGTTATCGCACCTCGTAAGCCAAATAGAAAGCCTCTTTTCGCGTGTTTATCATACATAACTTCCTGATTCGCATACCAAACATTATTTCGTTCGTCACAGTCAATAACCGATCTCGTTCGAATTCGTTTCGCAGCCGGTATTGAGTGCTTTATGAGCCGTAACCGACCGAATCACCGACATGAGTAGTTGGTGTTTCAAGCCGCATTTACAAAAATCGATATCAACCGACGTCACTAAATTCTTTAAAGTTGAAGCTCGGCAAAGGCGTTAGTCGTCAATTTGACCGGTCAATACGGGTCGTACAGCCCGTACCGCGATACGTTGAATAAGCGGCGTAAAACCGAAACTGACCATCTCCGCCCTTCAGCAGCGTTCACGACATGTCAACCGTCTCACCCATGAAATGCGACCACGTTCACAGATGCCAGCGTCGTTGCTCAATTCATTTTTCCAGTGATTACTTCCGTTTAAGGGCTTCCAGTATTCCATGTTTGTTGAAAATATCACTCATCATCTTTATATCGCAGTTATCAATACAATAATAATTGATTTCCTCGTTTGTATAATCAGTGACTCGACGATATCTTCAGCAGTTCTTTATCATAGCGAAGACGTTCACGATAAATACATTATGCCGTTCCATGAATAAGCGCCAAGACCAAATTTAAATAGTTTCCGAAATCACCGCAATCGTCAGGATCACGATTGAATCAGCCGCACACCGTTCAGCACAGTTGCGGGCGAACGCTATTCCCGGAACGAATAAATCACCGTTCTTTCCGAGGCGGCGAACAGGATAACGTTAAGCGTCCGACGCAGCGAATTTTGCAGCCGCCGCATTATCGCGCCAGTTCTTTCGCAGTTACATGAATTCCGGGTTATTAGCATTCGTCATCGCGGTTTACGGTTTTCTTATACTAAAGAAGGGTCTTCGATGTACCGTTGAAATTGTCTCCGTAAGCGCGATTAGAAGAGCGAATATCACTCGAGTAGATTGCCTAAGACGCCAGCATCGCCAGCATGACATCGTTTACAACATCCTTAAAACAACAACAATCGAGACAAACACTTTCGTTTTCGTTATTGGCGCATAAAATGAAGAAAGTTAAAAAGAAAATAGATACGTTGGCCTCTAAAAGTCCCAGCACAGCCAATATTATACTGATCTTCACTTCAGTTTGCTATCATTATGCGTTATCATAAGTAAATGCCAATAGTTCGCCGTTCGCATCCCCTTCGCCGACGATTCCACACCCGACTTCCGATTACTTACTTCATTTATTTTACTTTACTATTTTATTTACTTAATTAATCTACCCGTCAATAACGCCCGTATCTCGTCAGTCACCGTTTATCGAAAGCTATCTTCTGACCAACATTGTCATTGCAACGATGATCGAAAGCGCATCAACATATAACGTAAATGAGTTCGCCAGATACGTATTTAATTCAAGAGTTGTTCAATGAATGACCGCAATATATTATTCATTATTCAGATACCATACCTTCGATCTCGATTGTAAAATTGTTTGTCAATATACGGCTGAATACGTCGGTGCGATCAGAAACTGTCATCATAATGCCAGTATCGAACCATCGGTATCAGCCTGTAAACGACCGTGATATTAGTTGAAAGCAACGATCTTCAAACCGAAGTCTTCAAGTAACGTACAGATCAAAGAAATGTTAAGTTAATACATTCTTTAACACGCAACTAACAGTACTCAAACGACACGAGGCGAAACCGCATTTTCATTTATGACATGTTATTAGGTGCTTCAGATAACACGATATTCATTTCATCATTCATTCATGAACATTACCGCTGAATATTGTCTTTTGCTGACGCATCAGGCGATGTTTCATGTCGGCATCGACAACTTCTGGCATTGCCATACCACGTATCAATAATTTGTGGGGACCAGAAAATGAATGGCCGTTGACCAATGACGACTTGAATGCGCAAAATTCATTGGCGCAAGTCGGCCTGCGACCAGCCGACAGAAATCGAAAGCCGTCTGGCCAACCTCGCTCAGGTAAGTGGCGGCGAACACCGTTCCACCGCGCCGTCAAATAACAGATTGAAGTCAAACAGGCGTTTCCAGCCAGTCGTACCACACCGTTAGCAGCAATTGAGGACTCCAGAATGATAAGGTCCAATAATGCCATGTCAATACGCGGGAAATTACAGGTAAGGTCATTGAAAACATAACAACAATAAGTCGGGTATCGTCGAAAGTAGGTGCGATCGCCATAGCCAGAACGTTTTGATGTTGTTGGTAGATGAACCGAGTTACATGATTTCAACCGATTTCGTTCATTCGAACACGTTAGGCCAAAAGTCATGTCAATATCATATCGGCAAAATACCATGACAGGGTTATTATGATTGGCGTCAACATTTGGCGTGTGCAGTTAGCAGAAAGGAAGGAAGAAAGAGCTGAAATTTTGAAAGCCTGCTCCAGAAAGGACTCATTACGTCGCCCTTGCCGAAACGCCAAAACATTTTACTCAGAATTGCAAACTGGTCAGTAAGTACCGAAATAATTTGTCATTTGCGAAGAAATATGAACAGTTTTAGAAAGTTCGTAGCCCGAAAGAACAACCATAATTTCAGGCTGGCGAAATTGTTGAAACCGCCGCATTCAGAATTCCAAACCAGCGCGACAGCACATCACCAGATCTATATAAAGCCGTTTCAAATATGCCGAACGGTTTTGAGCCAGCCCGATCAATTCAGTAAGCTGGCGAAATAAGCCGTCAGGGAAACGACAAAAATATTTTACCAGAACTCCAGTGCCCAAACAAAGGCATCATCACAATCACCTGATGGTGCCACGTTTGGCAAAATACGAAGCCTTCAGAGTTGCCCTGTTGTTACCGTCATCAATTCCGGTCGAACTTACGTCATGGAAAGTGCCGCGCCAGAATCGCACCATCAAAGCGCTGTCAAACACCGCGATCTGTCTATTGCTTGGCGATTGAAATAGTTTAACGGCCTTTTAGAGCTCGCCCGAAAAGTTATCACCACCACCAAATATTAATTCAGAATTCAAAACTGGTCAAAGTACCAGCACACCGAGAAAAGCCGCTTGGCGAAGAAATACGAACGAAGTTTAGATATTCCGGAGACGACGGAGCCTTCAGCAAAACGCCGCGATAAAGAAGACGAACACAAAGCGCCACATGCCGATCGCGGCCGCAAGCCTGGTTAGCCGACAATTTCAGATCCACCTGTTACTAAAATACGATTAAATGGCCAAACACCTGACCTTTCGCCTAAAATTGTTCGCCTCAAAGATGCAAACGATCCGCTTTGAAACAGCGAGGTTACACTTCCTCACCGGTTATCGCTCGCGGAGCGCAACTATCACCACAATATCAGACTAATGAGCGAATGGCGAGCGAGTTGCAATTTCACGCCGATGCCTAAGTACGACAAATACTTCAGCGATGAAAACAGCGCGTCAGCCTTAAAACATTCGTCTATCAAACGACGCAAAATAGGCGGGTATATCACGGGCGAACATAAAATCAACCCGACCGACAATCGCCAAAACATAAGATTCATCAGCGCATTCAAACCGTTATAAACCGTTGTGCCGGACCATCTACCGACGACAGTCGTGACGCAACGATAAAACGACAAAATCATCATACAAGGGTCATTATCGAACGTGATATTCTGCGCATGTCTTCAATCAATGACACCGCATTCCCTCATTTCGGCATATATCGGCGTGCCGACGACAGGAGTAACGATGTCTCTCGACGGAGCATTGTTTTTAGTGGTTCGACCAAAAACAGTTGCTGCCACAACAACAGGAACAAACAGAGATCTGGCAATACGCACAATACACGAAAATCGACGACAGCAACGGATCGTAGACGACGCAATCACTGGTGACATGGGCGTTTCAGAATTTTCGTTGAATATTGTCTCATTGAAACACCACTGCGTCGTTCGTTATTGCCATTGACAAACTGAAGGCCTCCCAGAATTAACCGGAGATCCTTATTTCACGAATGAAACGCCATATGGTCGTATTGAAAAGCCATATGAAAACGATCGAGTTATACGATTTTAAAGGAAAACCGGTTCGGTCGACGAACCGTGCTGATGCACGCCACCACAGCAGCAAAGACCGAAGAACATTCAACATGTTTACGCCGCACAAATGTTAACTCGGCATTTCGAAAGCCGTAATAATTGGCTAACAGCCGATAATGACAGGCCTTTCTTCCATTAAAGCGTCATTGAAAGATGCCAACATAAGCGGTCAAAGGTCGACAACGCGCTTCCAGTCTGGATGCCGTATTTCGGGGTGTTGCAGCGTAGCGGAAATGACGGAGCAACGCCGGGGAAGTGAAGAAGGCACAACACGCCAGCGCTACTGATTCGATTCAATCACCCACCGTCAATAATCGACAAACCAGAAAACACGCTATTTGCTGGTCACGAGAGTCGCCAACCATACCGAGAACACCACAGCGAATTTTGCCGTCAACGATGACAGCAGCGGTTCATCACAGCATCATACCAACCAGCCCGACATCACGTCGCCGACAGCCAAAGCCCATCAACAGCTAACATGCCAGTTCGGGAAATCGTGAGCACTCGGCTGGTCAACACCGCACCGCCCGGCGTCTTTGGAAGGTCTCAAATCACGTCCGCCATTTGATCATCGGAGTACGCAAATCACGACATCGACGCCTATGAAATATTCGGTTCGTCTGGTAAGAAAGGCCACGTATTGCCGCAATAGTAGTGTAGCGAAAAGTCGAAAAGTTTAATCGTTCGCCGTGGAACACAACCTCAAAGAAGAAAGAAATATTAGATCAAAGATATTCACGCGAAGCAGCTTCGTGGGATTTATCAACCGAAAGGGAATTTCGATAGTGCGTCGCCCCACCAGATAATCTATCGACAAGCGAAAGGAAATACGAACCGTTAAACGTGCGAAGTTGAGGTGCCGCACGATCACCAACCGATCTCGCGCCGACAGCTGGCTGGACGATCTTCCCAGTTCATTGGTTTTAAATTTATGAGATTTGCCGTTGCTGATTAGCCAAAACAGTTTTATCGCATCCTTCATCATTTGTTTGGTTTAACATAAAGTTCCAGGGTTATCTGCCCCGTCCTTACAAACTTCGTCTGCCGATTTATCATTTTACGAGTCTGCTTCGAACTTCCAGCCTTTATTCGTTAGCTCGATGATTGATACACCAAACGAAATTTTAGAAGTCGGCGATGGCGACATACGCCCGCAACTTCTGACTCGTCGCAGTTCTCAATACTTACCAGTTCGCTAGACAGAACTTCATGTCAACCATCAATCAATTCGCGATGCGCCCATATCAATGAATATCTACGCGGGATAATCAACCGAATACTCAGCCAGTTTAATCCAAAAGTTGAAGTCGTCATCAAATGGTAAACAATATCGTCCACGGAATGACAAAGCCCCGCGATACTTTTCGTGGTCGTTATCTGGCAGAGTCGACGCTTCAGTTGTTAAACGATGTCGTTGATGACTGCGAAATCCAAATTCATCGTTGTTACCGCCTATCGGATGTTAAACCATCCCGGTATAAGGCGTTTATATTTTATAACATAATACATTGGTTTACCGTTAATTTTCCGATCGATATTTGAGGTTCCATAGATTACATCTGAATATCGAGCGACGATGTTCGTTCATCGGCAAACGATCCTTATGATAATGAATCATTGGTGTTCGTGAACAACTCCAGCCGTTTCGACCTTCCATACCGCGAGATATCGCCACGAGCGGTTGAAAGTCATTGAATCGGAAAACCGTTGGTAATTGCGCGTTCAACCGTATCATGTTGACGTCGTCATCGATGTTAAAGTCAGTACCAAAATTAAGAATAAACTTCGAAGACGATCCGCCGTGGGTTTTGCACATAACCATTGTTTTGTTATGATGAAGATCATGTCTATCACGGTTGTTTGAAGTTCGCTGCGGAGTCAATTCGCCGCATTGCCATAAAGCTTTTTAAGCGAAGCGCCGAACGTTAAACCGCTCAGTCGCTATGTTAGACGATGGTTCAATATTTTACCAGCGGAATATCATTTAAATCGGTTTTCAATCATTATCAGATATTTTCAAAACCCAGAGATAAGGCCAGTCGAATAGAAATTAGTGATATGACGGCGCACGTTAACGTTCACCGGCATCTAACGAAGAAACTTACATTACTAGCCATCTGAAGCGAAGTCGACGATTGCGCATGATGTCATCGCCCAGTAAACATCATGTAGACTCACAAGTATTTCAACATGCCGTCGAATCGACAATCATTCGCAATCCACGTTTGCGTCCCGTTTACCGACAGAGCTGGGCTGTTTCGTTCAAGTGCCGATGATTACGCCGCCTTTCAGTAGGTGTTAAACGATTGCTTGTTCACGACTCGTCAGATATGATTTGTTAAATCGGTGAAATGCAGAGTGTGATGCCGACTATCGCTTTGTTTTAAACGAGGCCTGGATCTGAGATTTCCGTTCATGCCAAAGATATCCTTTGGTTACGATCGCAGTTTGATATTTCCGTGAATCGATTAACGACGATCGTGATTTCACTTCTATGAACACCATCGCCGTTACGTGCTCCATACTTTCCGCTATCATAACGCAACGCCAGCGTGGACAACATTGTCGTGTCACGATCGTAATATTAAGTCGTAATGCGCATGGTGGTTTTCGGTTGTGTTTCGCTCGACATAACCCGAAGATGTCGTCAATCGAGTTCAAAGTCTTTCTCGATGCCGTTAACATCTCCGCCGGTTCGAGTCACCAGACTAGCTCCCCGCTACTATCAAGAGCAGTTATCATCTAAGCAGTCATCGCTATGGTTATTGACGAACAGGCCCGTTGAAGTCATTAATCATCTACGATAACGCGATAACAGATGTTATCGATGTCGAAGCAGCGTCGTCAGTTATCTCCGAATGACGCATATGAGCAGACAGCGTACAAGCTCAAATCAATATATCACCACGTACAAATGGAGCGTTTTGCTTAAAAGCCCATATACGCAAATCAAGTATATTGCAGTGGATGATGGTTCCCTTCACCTTTCGACGCCTATCGATGCATTTAAAGCAACAGTATTTTTCGTTCACGAATGCAGTAAACGGCACGCTATTTTAATTAACGGCTTCGGCAAGGGGATTGACCGCCAGACCGCCATCGCTGTTCCTTCGAATATCATCAGATCAGAGATACGATCAAGCAGTGAACGCAGTAAAACTTCACGATAGACGCCTGTCCGACGGTTCAGTTCGAGTGAATCGGTTGTTTTGCGTTCATCGTTCGTTACAAAATTCTCAGAATTGAAGAAGCCGAAACGACATTGGTAACGCTTATAATGACACGCTTAAGTCATTGAACGATCGATTCGAACGCATAGTCAAAAGTTGGCAGATGCGAAATGCGTTTCAAAGCATCGCGGATGGTTATTTACGCGCATCAGGTACGGTATCACGCCCGTCGAATGCTGTGCTGAAAGTTCCATCGGGTCTACCGGCGCGACATGGTCGCGACACAAAGACGGCGAACAGATTGATGGCCATTAATAATTCACCAAAGTTGCTGATCCTACGGGATCGACGAAATGAAAGTCACGCCAGCAGCATTAAAGCAACGAAGAACAATGAATCGCGAATAACGGCAGCAACATCCTTCCTGATGCGTACGTTTCATGATGCCGACGCAAAGAGGTCATCTCGAGTTCACTTCGACAAAAGAAATAGTTCAACTAACTAACCGACTTCTGAATGCGGCCCTGATTTTACGCCATTTACCTGTCAAAGAGAATACCCCGATAATCATTGGCCAGCAATCGACTATAGCAAAACTCATTGTATAACTGGCCAACCGAACATAGCAAAATCGCCTATTAACACTTCGCATTCGGATAAAGTTTTCAATACGATATAGCAATAATGATACGTCTTCAGAGCAATTACAAATAGTTCGAGGGTTACCGCCTGAGGAAACCTCAGCCGTTGCCGAATATGGAATGCCGCACCGCGATTAGCGAAGCGAAAATACCACGTCGCATCGTTGGTGAACACAAACCCGCCCAACTGACGTTCGGTTATCTGTGCCATTACATGATTTACCTAATAAACATGTAGACGCCTATCTTATCAAACCGCTATCGCCAAAGTCATCAGGAATCGAACGACTCAAATTTCGTCAGCGAAAATAATCTCGACAAAGAAACAGATATTACGTACAAGATTGAAGCGGCAAAGAAGAAGTTGCTTATCAATTCGAATGATGCATCCATATCGACGCCATCGCAAAAATCAATGAGTAACTTCGGATCATTGAGCCGGTATCAGGACAGACGACGTTCATCTGTATTCAGGGGAATTACGACATTCGTAGGTACCTGACGATCATCATTGCTGAAAACAACATGTTCGTCGGTAAATGCTGCTTATCGATTTAGGTTTCTATCAGAACCGCCATTTAAGCACTATCGGCTTAACCGGAGGTTGTAAAATGGTTTAGAAAACGTCGAAAAAAGTAAAGGGCGTTAAACGTCAGCGTGTCGAAATTTAAAGTTTGTCGAAAATAAAATGTACCCTATCGTAAATAATACCCCAATAAATACGGCGTATCAGTATGAATATGCCGAGCCTTTTTGAAGCCTTCAACGAATTTGAACATTTAAGACTGGTCGTTCGACTGTTCGTACGGTATCCGTTTTACAGCCAATGACCAAAGTTTTACCGAGTGAAAGCGAGCGAAAGCCAATATTTGTCAACACGGCAATATCTCGTTACACGTTATTCCAGCACTATACAATATATAAAACCTCGTCGACGATGACGCGACTGAGTAGAATAAGCCGATTAAGAATAAAACCAGCGAGCAAAAGTTAAAACATTTCAATAAAGAGACAATACAGTATAAAACATCAGATCGCCGAACAACTAACATACTGAACTCTGGGGACCACATTGCTTTTACATGCACTCAGCTGATCAATCATTCAGCGGCCGGCGACGTAACAGCCGCAGTTGCAACAAAGATACGCTTGTACGAAAATTTACATTTGGTTTCAAAGCTTGGGACTACGCATTTCGTATATCAATAATTTCAGTACTTTTAACCCCGCGCCAGCCACTGGCCCACGTGTCGGCCACCCAAATAACAATCTTAAAATAGCACATGGTACAAAACATATTCGTAAACAACAAATGCTCTCGCGCCCATTACTCAAATGATATCATCATTTGTAAAGCATCCTTCATTTTCACATTGAAATAGCTTATTTGTTAATTAACACAAAGTCAGTTATTGCTGACCGCAGTTCTTCCTCATCACAAGGATACAAAACGAGATTAATAGGTGCATTTGTGAAAGTATAACGCGAGCGTCAATGCACAGCATGATCGACAGCGTTTTATCACGTAATTTGCCAACACTACACAGTATCACAGACGTAAAAGCTCACGCCGTTTTCAGGTCAGAGAAAGGAATGTTATGGCGTCACAGATTTGTTGAGCGTTCGGCAGTATTCAGAAATAACGCGGTTGGCAAAGTCGTTATCTGACGCCCGCATTGGTCAGTAGCAAAGCTCAATAATACTGGTTCAATACCTCGATGTTGAATCGGAAAGACGAGTATTGTTTATATTTACTGCCTGTATTTGGTAGTCGAGAAGACATAGATCCGATAGTGGTACGTTATCAGCCAATCATCCCGATCCTTAAATAGCGATTTTGTATATTATTTCATTTTTAATCGATTAGACTTGTTGTAATCATTATACCCTGCTTTCAACCAGTCAGCGTATCACTAATTCAACGAACCTTCACCGACAGCGGTAGCGGGTCCAGCCTCAACATCATCAACACTGGCAAAAGCCTAAGACTGAGCAAGAAGAAATCGTTGTTTATTGCGAAGACCGATTCAAACTTCTGTGTATGACCAACTACCAGTCCGTATTATGGGGACACACAGCTCACTTTTAAGTGGCACATTGGTCGGTGCTAAAGGTAACCGTTAGAAGAGTCGGTTCAGCATTTGCCCCTGAGCGCATTAACGATGCAGCCTTTACATTATCTTCGCATATCGTAACGCATTCGGCCGATTACGGATTCAAATTGAATGGTAGTTCACGACGACATCTTCGGGTGGAGCCGGTCATTCGCAACCCAATCGGTCACCCTCATCTTTCTTCGCCATATCAATAAAGTTAACTGCCTTTAATAAAGTTCCGCGCCAACAGCATCTGTAACCGAACACGAAAGTCGATCCCATAAAGATTTCTTCCGACGAACTGGTTCAACATTGCCGATGAGTGTATTCAAATCGCAATTCATCAATAGTGTAAACAGGTTGGGGAATGCGACGGAAGAAGTCGGTAATCGTCGTCATGTCCATGGCCCATACCGAATAAATCAATAGCCCTGTGCTGGTGTTAATGGCGTCATGTCAATCCCGGCGAAATAGGCCGAATCAAAGTAGCGGGAATATGATCCAGGCCGTAGCAAAAGGGTTACATTAAGCATCTTTAAAGATGAAGACGAATTATTGATCAGTGTCGATACGCAGTCAACTCCGGAGAAATATCAAACACTTTCTACGGATCTACCAATTCAAAATATAAAAAACAACAGAAACATTACTCACCAGAATCAGCACATAATGAACTACATGCGTTTCTAATTACGAGTTATTACCAAACAGGCTCACGATACAAAAGGTGCCGATAACAGCCATCGCTTCGATACCGGAAATCATGTTTATTATTCTCCAAACATTTCGGGATGGCCTGAAATTTTCCTTTCTTCGATGGCGCGATGCTGGTATTGTTCTCAATTTCACCGACGTGATCATACAACTTTCGACGTAGGGACCAGTTGCGTAGCGCCGCGGAACGCATGATAATGGTCGACTCAGCCATACCTCGAAATCAATAACCTTAACAGACACTACCGTGATTTCCATAAAACAGTGTTCATCGATCATTTAGCAAAGTTTAGAACTTTCGAACAAATGCCATTAGGTAAACAACGTATGTCGATCTTCGACAGCATATGCCACTGCTTGAAACATGGATATAAATGATTTACCGTTTGCCTTCACCATATCCAAGTTTTAACCGACAGCTGCGTGGTCTTCACCTGCTTCGATCATTACATCAGACGTTCAACACGCCTTAGCATCGCTGATAGTTTGTCCAAGCGTTTTAAATGACCAATGATGTTGTGCCTGTGACGATTTTGGCATTTCGTCGCAGTAAAATAAACATAAAGCCGTTTAAACAAAATAAATAATGGCGAAAGATCAGAAACGGCTTCAGTTCTTTCAAGTAAAAACTACCACTTCGTAAAGAAAACGTCAATACAAGACCAGAACTGCTCTAAATGACACTCGTCAAAGCCGTCGCGAGGCCAGTTTCGGTTCACTTCGACTTCCCGTTCCTTTGTAATAAATTGAAAGGTACCGATTATTGAAAGTACTTATTCAGTGGGGAGATCACGCCCTCCCATTACCTGTTATCAATTAGTTTCCGATTCAAACTGCGTTATCGTGAAGTGTTGGTGGGGCCCGCAAAAGGGGCCTAAAACTTTAGATTCTATCATCACCAGTGCTCCAAGATTCTGTTCAAGTCTTTAGAACTTCCCTGTGCTGATAGTTCCCATGTTGAGAGCCGATGGCCATCATTCAACGTCGCATAAAATATCTCCGGCAGTATAGCAACAAACTTCCATTCTGGCCCAAAGCCTATCCGCATTGGACCAGCCACCTATGACGATTCGTAACATCGTGCCTCTGACTAAGAGTCGTCCTGCCATACGAGCCATGTCTTCCGGTATTGCGAGGTTATTGACCGACGGTCGTTTGACCGAAAATCGTAACTACGAATATGGAATATGTTCACCAAAAGTAACATAATGCATATAGATTCTATTTCACAGATGGGAAACCATGATGTGGGCTTGTGCCAATGTCATTGATCCGGAACAATATCTCTAGAATGTTCGAAAACAGCTTCATTTCGCTAACGTCAATATAACATTTTAAAGTACTGAAGAATATCTTAACATAAACACATATACCTTTTCGACTTTCTTCGGCTAGAACACGTTTTAATAGAAATTATTGAATTAGTGAATATTAGATATCGGTTGGTTACGTCTTTTTGTTGAGTTACCATTACAGTTGTTATTTTCTGAATATTAATGGTCGATCTTAAGTTGTTGAAGGTATCACTCAGACACCACTTCTTATTATTATTATCGTTAATCAGATGTTACATTCAGATCTGATGTAAGAAGAAGGATCACTGTTGGGACTTAATACATGGTAAAACTTTTATGTTTTCATTATAATAATTTGGTTGTCAGTCCAGATTTGATAACATACGACGATGTCGCATTGGCCATACTAGATATAATATTATCACTAGTTAGCAGATCCGTTTTGCCAACCTAGCTCCGCAAAGAACGGAAACTAAGTTATTTTGCCGTGAAAGTGATGCAAAACGGAGGATCCTCACCTTTAACAGGTATTCATGAGCATATTCAGCGCGCTGGCCGCGACATCGTCGTATGATGACTTCTCTTCAAATCTGGACCGACAAACCCAAGCTGGTATAACGAACATAAAGCGTTACTCGCATGTAATTATTAAGTCCCACTCTGATGTCCCACCTTTCTCGCATCAGATCGCAGATGTAACATCTGATGACTCAAGCTTTATAATCAGAGTATGGAACAAGAAGTGGTGTCACAGATTTGTTAAGTGCCACCTTGGTAGCAAAAGATCAGCCTGCTATTGCAGCCCCAGAAAATGCCAACATGGCTGGGTAACCAACAAAAAGACGATGTCGTATTGGCCAGTAGCAAGCCCAATATATAACTTTCAATACTTTCTATTAAAACTCGGATGTTTTACAAGACGGATTTTTATAGCCCGGAAGGCAAAGAAAGAGAGTTGCAGCGCATTATATATTGCTTCAGGTTAAGCGTGTCTGCAACATATTTAAGAGCTGTTAATATGACGTTAGCGTCTGCTGTAAAAGTAGAGCTGTTTTCCCGGTATTCTAGAAAGATATTGTTCCTGGATCCAATGACAGTGGTATAAGCCACCGCGCCACCATCCTTGGACCCATCTGTAAATAAGAATCTATATGCATTGCGTATTCACTCTTTTAGTAAGATTATATTCCTTGTTTATATTGTAATTCATTAGTTACGGATTTTTTGTTAAAACGTTGTCAGTGTTAGGGTCAACTTGTGGCTCCTCAAATCGCATTGCCAAGGAGGAGAAGAAAGAAGACGGAAGGGATATATTTTTCTAGCCCAGTGCCAGCAGCGGAAAGGAAAGGTTTGACTCTTAGTCCCAGAGGTGGAACAAGAGAAGACTCTTTTAGTGTACAGATCGTCATAAAGAGGATTGAAAACACAGTCAAATGCAGGATTAGACCTCGTTAGAGTAGAGTTTTGTTATATACCGTAAGGATAATTTTATACGACGTTGGTTGTTGATGGCTCATCAGCCTCAACATAGAGACTATCAACAGGAGAAGTTCTTAAAAGACCCAAGACAAAGTCTTAGGCCTTGGTGGTGAATAGAATCTAATAGTTTTAGGTCAGTTTTGCAGGCCCCACCATACAACGATAGCGCCATAATCAAGTTTGGAGCGGACTAGTGATGTATATAGGTGTAGGAGGTAGTATGATCCTCCCCACTTTGAATTAGAAACTACTTTCAATAAATCCAGCACCTTCAGGCATTTATTTTAAAGGGATGGGAGTCGAAAATTAGACCCAAGAATCCTGGCCTCCTTGACAACTTTGGATTGGAGTGCCATTTAAATTTAGTTCTGTCCTCCTTATGTATTTACATTTTCTACAGAAGTGTATAAAATTAGTTTTTTTACTTAGAAATTTAAAAGCCGTTTTCACGACACCATTTATTTATTTTGTTTAAACACAATTGCAGCTGCCGTTCAATTAGATGCATATTTTTACCACGACAAGAAATATTAAAATCATCCACAAACAGCGACCCATCGATTGAATCATTTTAAAACCTTGGACAAACTATTTATCTTGATACTAAAAACGTGTGACAGACACAGATCCTGATTGTAATGATCAAACAAGGTAGAACCCACGCGAACCTGAAATTGCCTGTCAGTTAAAAACTTGGATATGAATTGAGGCAAACGGCCTCGCAATCGGAAATCGTGTAAATCATTTATAATCCCATGTTTCCAAGTAGTGGCATATGCTTTTTCTAATCGAAAAAGATCGACACTGCATGTTGTTTTTTAATAATGGCATTTGTTACAAAGGATTCTAAACGCACTAAATGATCGATGGTACTTCTGTTTTATGGAAATCACATTGAATGTCTGTTATAAGGTTATTAGTTTCCAAGTACCAAACAAGTCGATTATTATCATGCGTTCCACGGCCTTGCAAACACAGCTAGTTAGTGAGCTCGGTCGATAATTCGAAGGATCAGCTGTATGGTCACGTCCAGGTTTAGGGATGGGAACAATAATAGCATCGCGCCATGAAGAAGGAAAATTTCCAAATGTCCAAATATCATCCAAAATGTTTAAGAGGGTCTCTAAACATGATTCCAGTAAGTAAGCTTCAGAAGCTGATAATGTATGTTATCAGCACCCGTAGCAGTATCGTGAGCCTGGTCAAGAGCAGTATGAAGCTCATGAATAGAAAATACATGTAGTTCATTGTAATCTTCCCACCATCTGAATTGAAATTAATAGCTTCTCTTTTCCTGTTGTTTTTTTATAATTTTGGAATTGAGGTAGATAAGTCCATGAAGAAGAGTGTTTGGCCACAGTTTCTCCAGGTTTATTTGCAATATCAAATTTACTAGTCAATAATTCGTCTCCATCTTTAAGATGCTTAATGCTAGATTTTTAACCCTTACCTTTTATTTTCTGGATCATATTCCATACTTTTGATTCGGCGTTCGTGAATATATTTTTTGATACCTAATTTCGCCAGGATTGACGTTTACTTTACTTGAAGGTACGCCGTGCTTTAGCTTTTAAAATTTGTAATTTATTCCAATTATGGGACCATAGGATGGCGACGGAAATAATTCTCAGCTTTCTTCCGTGCCTTCCTAGCCTGTTTGCACTCATTGTTGAACCATGGTGTTCGTATGTGTGGAATTGCAGAGGATTTGGGGATACACTCATCAGCAATGTTAATTAGTTCATCAGAGAAATCTTTTATAGGATCCGGACTTTCTATAAAATGTTCAGTTTTAAGTCTGTTACAACGCAGAGAGTTTTGATACAAAGGCCAGTTAGCCTTTTATTATTCCATCTTGAAGATGGGGTAATTTCAGATGGGTTCACGGATGTTAGAATTGTAGGAAAATGGTCACTTCCACAGAGGTCATCGTGAACTGACCATTCAAATTCAGTCAGTAGGTTTGAATCCATGAATGATAAATCAAGGGCCGAATACGTTCCAGTGCGAGGATGTAAATAGGTGTCGGAACCGTCATTGTATATGCATAAGTCATTATCTGAACCGAACTCTTCTAACAGTTTACCTTTAGCATTAGTAGTTGTACCCACCCCAAAGTGGGCTGTGGCCATTTAAGTCCCCCATAATAATACAGGATTTGGTAGTTGGTCATACAGAGTTTGAAGATCAGTCTTCTGAAGGTAGTAAGATAGCTGATTTCTTCTTATAGTCTTAGAGCACTGCGCACACTGGACAGCCATGGTTAGTGTTGTGAATGTTGTATGTTGGGAAGGTTATATACCATATTGTCAATTGAAGTGAGTTCATTAGTTAAAGACCACAAGTTGACCTCACACTGACTAAGCTTAAGAAAGCAGAACATAATGAATTACAATATAAACAAGAATCTAATCAATTAAAAAAAAATAAATATAATACATACAAATCCTTATTTAAAGATGGATCCAAGGATGGTGGCGCAGATGCTTGTGCCACTGTCATTGGATCCAAACACATATCTTCTCGACTACCAAATACAAACAATAAATATAAACAATACATCATCTTTTCCGATTCTCTTCTTGTTTTGTAGACATCCACTTTTAATAGAAATTATTGAATTGTATTGTGAGCTTGTTACTGGCCAATGCGACGTCGTCTTTGTTTGCTACCCAGCCACGTTGGCATTTCTGGGAATACAATGGTTGATCTTGCTGCCAAGGCAGCACTCAACAAATCTGTGACACCACTTCTTATTCCATACTCTGATTACAAAGCAAGCATTAGAACTTACATCCGTGATCTGATGCAGAAGAAGTGGGATGCCCAAGTAGGTATTAACAAATTACATGAAATAAAACCTTATATTGGTTACACCTACTTGGGTTGTCAGTCCAGATTTGAGGAGGTCATTATGCGACGATGTCGCATTGGCCATACGCGTTATACTCACAAATACCTATTAAAAGATGAAGATCCTCCGTTTTGTATCCCTTTGTGATGAGAGAACCACGGTCAAGCATGCTTGACTGTGTTGAATTCTCCATCATAAGGATAAATATTTCAATGTAAAACAATGAAGGATCTTTTACAAATGTTAATTATCATTTAATTATTGTTTTTTTAAAAGAAATTGATTTGTTTGATGATTTCTGATTAATGTGTTTTGTACATAGACATATTTTAAAGATTGGTAATTTAGATTAGTAACTTACATTGTTAGTGGCTGTACCCTCAAAGGGGGTTAAAGTACTATAAAATTATTGTCCTCCTGAGAGGGTACGTAAGTCCCAAAACTTTCAAAGTAAAATGTAAATTTACCATATTTTAAACGTAGTATCTTTGTTCTTTTAACTGCCGGCTACATTTTCCTACAATCGCCAGCAGCTGAAGGAATGGTGTGAATCCAGCTAGGGTCCATGCACGTAGCAAAAGTAATGTAAGTCCCCATGGTTCCAAGTATGGTGATCTACCTTCAGTTGTTGGCGATCTATAGCCCGTGTTTTATACTGTATTGTCCTCTTTAATTGAAATGTTTTAGCTTTGCTCGCTAGTTTTATTCATATCTGTTATTCTATAGTCATTTTACTGTCCATCGTCGACAGGTTTTAATCTTCAAAACGTTTTCTCTTTATATTGTATAAATTGTTTTCGTCACGATATGGCTGAGATATTGCCGATGTGACTTTAAATATTAACTCACTCACTCACTCATTAGTTAAAACACTGAGTCGACAACAACAAAACGGATCCCATACGGATTAGTCAAGACATTGAGTCTCATGTTCAAATTCCATTGAAAATAACAAAAACAACAAACTAAACACTATTCATACTATTTTACTACGTAATTTATTAAATTATTATTTATTAAATTTTATTTTATTTTCGGCCCTTTTTCGGCCTTTTTAACTTTTAATTTCGGCCCATTTGACGTTTAGCCTTGGCCCTTTTTACTTTTTTTTTCGGCCATTTTGTCCTTCGGCCCTTTTTACTACAACCCCTCAGTTAAGCCCGTCGTCTTTAGGATAGCTCGAAGGTCTGTCCGAAGGTGCGTTGGCCGGAAACAAAGCGGATCTGATCGAAACCCTCATGCAATCGTCGCCTTTGTTTTCGACTTTGAACATGGCTTGTTTTTTCTTGTAATATGGTGTCAAGTCTAGGTACGATCCGCCTTTGAATGGCATGTAGTTCCCTAAGTCTAGATAGACCGTGTCGATCCTGTCCACAACCCCACCGGAAACCATGTGCATGTAGCATTCCAGGGATTCTCGTATTTTTTGCAATGAGGTGTCGATGGATGCATCGATGGACTCAGATTGAGTCGCAACTTCTTCTTTGCCGCTGAAATACGTCTGTACGTGATCCGTGGCGCCGTCTGTCTGCTCTTTGTCCAGAGACATTTTCACTGTGATTTGAAATTTGAGGCTTCCAGGTCGTTCAGTTCCCTGTTGACTTTGGCGGTGACCAGCGGTTTGATGTCGTCGACGTCCATGTTTTTGTCGACGTCCATCCGCCAGCCTCTCAGATACTTACCTATGGCGTGCTTCGTCTGTGCGAACAGTAGTTGGACGGGTTTGTGTTCCTCCAGCAGTTCGATGAGCTCGACTGTGTTCATACGTGAATAACCTCTGAGCCCTCGTTCCTTCACTAGGAGTATCACCGTGCGAGGTTGTTCGTCGACGGGTTCCATGTCGAGTAATCTCAACAGCTGAGGTTTCCTCAAGCCGGAGTAACCGATCACTCCACGTTCTTTAGCAATTGCTTTCAGTTTTCGAACAGTAATCATTATTGCTATATCAATGTGTGAAAACTTTATATCCAGATGCGAAGTCAAATCTCTAATAGGTTTGATTTTTGCTATATTCAGTTGTGAAGTTAAATCTCTAATAGGTTTGCGCTATAGTCAGGTGCAAAGTCAAATCTCTAATTGGTTGTTCGCTACATGGTTGAAAAATGGGAGGTAACTCCGTCAGCCTTCTCTTTGACAAATTTTGAAAATGAAGCGCGCGTAAAATCAAATTTTTATTCTAAGAAGTCGGTTGCGTTCGTTGAGATAGCCTCTTTTTGTCAAGTAGATGAGATGGCCTCTTACCACGTCCGCGCCATGGGCTTTGCAATCAACGTGCCACTGATTCTTTGCCTGCACATGCGGAGGATGTTGCTGCCGTTGTCACGGTGGTTGTGGTTCTACTTCCGGTGACAATGCCACGATGCCTGTTTCGTACTGCAGCGTGACTCGACTCGTGTTATTGACAATTCGGATCAAGCCCAACTTTTGAAGATTTAGTTATTGTAGCCCATCAGTCTGTTCACCCTCAGTCGCATGTCACTCGGAGCCATGTAGAATCCCGCACCGAACACGTTGTCGACTTCCAGCACATTTTCATAGCATTCGATGACATTCGGCAGATCGACCGGAGACGCGATGACATCTTCGACGTTGATCACGAACTGTTTCTGCGCATCGTAAGCCATCCCTTTACCCACGATGCTGAAACGCGTTTGCGTCTGCACACCCAGCACGGCCCACACGTACGTTCGAATCGAATCGTTCAACAGTATGGTACCCACGTGAGAAAACCCCTTCGACGTATCCATTATAAACATTTTCCAATCGTCTACAGGTCCCTGCTGAAACTTCCAAACTTTCAACTTCTCACTGGTTTCTACAAGGGGCATATTGTGAACGATGGGAACACCAAAACTGTGATTCACTCCAGGCAAACGCCAATCGACCGTCTTCGGACTTAGGCACGTCTATCGTAAGGATTGTTTACTGCGTTCCACACCTTGTCCTGCAGAATCGGCGCGCTGATTTCTTTGAGGATACGTCTGATCTGGTAGTAAATATGAAAAAGGAACACAGACTGACTCAGCGGATCACAACGAGTGTCGTTCAACGTCACACCACACCCCTGCCAGAATTGCATTGGGTTCGAAAACCAAGCGTGTACCGTTTTCACATTCGTGACAGAAAGCCTGTACTTTTTAAATACATCGATAAAACGAGCTCGAAAGTGGGAACCATCCGCATCCACCACAATACTTGGTTGCATGAGATCGGTAGCACTTATATTATGACTTTTAAAATAAAACACTCCCGATTTGTACAATGAATTGATATATTAATTTTAGTATACATATCTACTTCAATATGTACGTCACGCTTCCGGGAATAACGAGCGGCGAATCTGTTCAACTGCTTCACGACATCGATAACACATCTGGTCAGTTTGAAGTCGCGCTATGCGATATCACCTAATATCCGCGATGGACCAACAATAACAGGCTGTTCGTCAATAACGCCCGCAACCAAATAACGGATGGCTACTAAAGCGTGTGCTTGCTCAACGACAAATCTTCAAACGCCGGGGAGCTGAACTCAAATGAACGACTCGAACGGCAGGATCGTGTTAGCGAGCATCGGAGAAAAGACTTTGAGACTCAGTTGGCCGTTGGCGAAAATGCTCAGGTTTATGTCAAACGAAACACAACCGAAAGCCACCATGTACCCGACCTCGTTCAGTACAGCCAACTGTGCATTCATCTTGATCAGCTGAGCACGACCGACAATGTTCAAGGTGAATGACCTTCCACACTGCTGAGAGCCGTGCTGGTGAAAACGGAAAAGTATGACACATAACCGAATAGTTTTCGTCGTGGCCATAGAAGAAATTAATCTGATGCGACATCATGGAATTGAAAATATCAGTTCTAGATATCAAACACGATCCCGTAAGTAAAGGATATCTCAGCGCGACGCTGCACATACGACAATGACAGAGTCTCAAGGTCCAGGAACACTCGTTTTAAAATGCGTCAAAAGCGACTGGAATCTCAACATCACACTCGACTCTCCCCACGTTTTCACTGACAACAAAAATCACTATCTGACGAAAGTCGTGAACAAATGAAAGCTAATCGTGGTTTACGTGCCTACACAAAGACGCAGCGTGATCATCAGCACTTTGAGGCAAAGAGTAGCCCACATGCTGTCGAGTAAACCCAGGACGCAAAACGTGGGATTGCAGATGGTGTCAGAATTCGACAGCATGGTAGACGTCTTGGAAAATCTGCCTGCGAAATCCACGCTGTACATCCAAGTCTACCTTGGTGAACTGCCGTCAGCGTGTGACATCATCGCAATCGTGGAAGGGATCAAACTCCGCTGGGCCAAACAAAAACAATACCAAGTTTGCTCCGTTTACGTGCAGGCGAACGTTAACGACTGCACCAGTCTGCAGGGAGTCACCTTGACCGTGGAAGACAGGATATCGCTCACCCAAATTTTCCTATTCGACAACATACATCTCATGGGTTTGAAGTGCACATCCGAGAAATAATCTGATAACCAATTGAAAACCATTTCGTAATGTTATATTAAATGATGAACCATCGTCCCAACATAACGCTAGACGATCTCGGGGACACGAGCGGATTCGATCTGCCCGGCGAGGAAAACACCTTGTATGTCCTGCACTTAAAAAGCTATGTATGCGAGCGGATGACACTAGCAGACTTCAAACAACCGACTGGTTGATCGACATGATGCTCACCTCACCCCACATATCTTTTAAAAACAATGGTTATGCCTCCAAAATTACGAACAACGGGATCCTTGTCACGTCTTTCACTCCAGAGTTTGATATACAAGTTTTACGAATACCAGGTCACAAGGGCAACATGTTAGCTTCAAACGACGTGGCTTCATATTTACGGTTCGACATACCCAATTACCAACCGGATTTTTTCGATTCAAATTTGGCTTTCAAAGCAGACACCACGCTCGTAATAGAAGTCTATCTCGCAGACGCTGTATGGAGGTCAGAACGACAACTTTTGGCTGGGTTGACAATACACTGGTTCGACAGACACAATCACCAATGGTGTCGTATCATCATAAGACAAGGATCGACACCGATAGTGAGCCTCGTGTCTCGAATATTTACGTGTACGATAATCTAAACCTTATCGGCCTCAAATATATCAATCGGAAATTAACGGAAAACCAATTAAATATTATGTTATAAAAAATCTCATATATACAGGATGAGACTGTATCCAGTTGTCGACGAAGTAGCAAAAACACTGGAAACCGTAGACAGGTTTCGTTTGCAACAGTTATGCGACATCAGACAACAACTAGAACGTGAATGCGATACACGGTCAGCATTACAGAAAAAATATCACAGGGCTGTCAATTCCGTGGACGGTATTGACACCATTTTGATGGCAACCAGCATGGGATTAGGCACAACAGGTGTCGGGTTGTTATCCACCGTCGTGGCCGCAACCATTGTGCTAGGCATCGAAATAACAGCCGGAGTGGCAGGGTTGATGGGATTGGCCCTTAAGTTTCTATCTCGCAGACTGCAAGGTAAAGTATTGAAACACGACGAAATTAGAAGTTACACACGAAAGACGTGCATATTTCCACCATGCTCACCGACTCTAAAATATCAGAGGAAGAGTTTCGTTTGGTGCTATCAGAAATCGCCAAGTACAACAGAATAAAGCAAGAGATTCGAAGCAAGACTCGTAAAAGTACTGTCATCAGCGAAGACGAGAAAGAAAAGTTTATAGAACAAGGGAGGCAAGATGCCCTACAAGACCTTCATTATGAAAACCAAACAAATGATAGAAGGAGATTCACAATAAACTGTTTCGCTGAAATCAACATAACGTAGCCATCTCACCTGTCTCGCTCGCTCAATATAGACTAGGAAAATCGAATGCCGAGACCAACTGTCAGCTTGGGGTCAGTTTGCGTGTCGTGCAGCCGCGCAACTGTGCGATTTGTGAGTTCGTATCCCGTCTGGCCTCTATGATTTCCTTACAACTCTCAAAACTGTCGATAAGGTTATCTAGAACAGGGCGACTCTTGTCGAGAGTACTCAGTTGGATGCAATCCCACAAGGGAGGAAGCCTTGCGAATCGCAGTCTATCTATTTCTTTCTCCCTCTTTGGGGTTGTGACCACAGCGGACATTTTGCTAAAACTTTTCAGCCTCGCTACTTTATAACAAGTACGGCAATACGTTGAATAGTTAGCCTTTCTACAGACAGACCCCATGCTCACTAAAAGTGAATATTTCATAAACTATTCGATCGATTGTCGTGATATTTTGCATGCACCTCCGGTAGTAGTAAACACAATAGCGGAACGTGATTGGGGCCTTCCAAAGGCCTTAATTGGTACAATTAAGGCCTTTGGAGGACCTGGTCCTGTTCCGCTATTGTGTATACTACTGAAGTATTGTAAGTCTCCACGGTTCCCAGACCTAACTTTGGTTGCTGTGATCTATGTTGTATTGTTGACTAACAATGTAGCATTTTAAAATGATGTCAGACTAGTTTAATTATAATCTGTAATAGTCAAGTCGTTATACTGTCCTTCGTTGACAACTTAAAAAGAATTATATGAATATATATATTCTCAGTATATGAGTTCTTGTCCTCATGATATGGCTGAAATAATGCCTATGCGACGTATTTTTTTAACTCACTCACTCTGAACAATGATTATTGGCAATTAGATCAATTAGATCAAAGATCCAATGCCCTGACTAGAAAACGTGTTGTACCTTCTCTTCCTCCCCAATTTGTTCTCATCCATTTCCACTACCTTACTAACACCCCCCAAGTACAACATCCAGACCATCCAGAAGAGGAGACATTACATCTCAGTACTGATTATACATGTTATATACAGTGTTCTCACACATGCTCAATATTTACCTTTAATGTCATGGAAGAAAGGTACAAATCATTATCAATGTGCCAAGTGAGGCTAACTGGCCTTCCCAGAAACATCTCTCAGGTTAACATTTTGTGCAACGCTAAACATGACAAAATGTGTTCTTTCAGTCTTTTTGCCTTGTGATGAAAACGTTACATCTATCACAGTTCAGTGTTGAGGCTAACAGGTAGTTTCCTTTCATCGAATCAAAGGTCTCTTCAGTCATTTCATATGGCACCAATTTGAATTACATTATACTATATGGCGTTTCATTTCAGTAAATAGGATCTCCAGTTAATTTCCTGAATGCCTCCAAAAGCTATCCAACAACCGTATGCTTTAGACAACACACAAGTGAACCATATTGCTCCAATAGGACAATATTCCAACAAAGGTCGCAAAAGTGCCCATGGTCACTATTATGGGGATCTACGTTGGTTGCTGTCCGTCTACAGTCCATTCTTTTTATCGTATTGAGTTTCATTATATATTGTACATGGGATGTCTTGCCGTCCTGTGCTGACACATTTTAACATGAGACTATATTTATTATTTATGTATAACTTGTTTTAGTCACTGTGTTACTAAAAAAATAACTCTCCGTAGTAAAGTATCGGCAGACGCAGTAAAAAGATTAGCATACTCCGCCTATCTATCACGTCAACGCCGATATGTCACCAAATAAAGTCACGGGGAATATCACGTGAATTGTTCAAGAAAGGTATACACAGAATATCCACGTTCAATAAATGACCCTTGTATATTGAATTTTGTCATTTTATCGTTACGTTCATTACGACTAGTCCCCTTGATCCCCAGTAAGGTGGTCAAACTTTATGTGGTTTATAGCCTGGTTTTATTTGGTCACACTGAATGTATTGAATCTTTTGTCTTTTTATCTTGATTATGGTCAGGTTGGTTTTATATTAAAATTGTGATATACCCACCTATTTTACTGTCATTTGTCGACAGATATTTTAAAATGATTACCTTGTTTTCATCGCTAAATGGCTGTAATACTGCCGACGCGACGTAAAATTTTAACTCACTCACCATTCACTCATTAAGTCTAATGTGAAGTGTGGGTGCACTTCCACCCGAGCAATGTAGTGAGAGTGTAACTCTCCTTGTTTCGCGGAATGTTTTATCTTTGAGCGAACAATTTCTGAGCAAGAGTCGTGATTTGGCCATTTGAAATCATGTTACAAAGAGCGTGCTCGATTGAATCTAAAAGTTGTCAACTGTAAACACGTGTACAGTCAACATATGTAACGCATGCTGTGGTCACACTTGTCTCTTTTATTATCCCCCGCAACGCGTTTTGCGGGGGGTATTAAAATGGACTCCGTCCGTCCGTCCGTCCGTCCGTCCGTGCACATTTGTCTTTTCCGGAGCAGAACTCTAAAACCGTTCAATATTTCTTCACCAAACTTGGCACATACATGGATCTGGTGGTGTACTGGTGCCTTTTGGTAGTTTTGGAATTCTGAATTAAATATTTTTGGCGTTTCCATGGCAAAAAGGTCGACTTTGACTGAAATTGGTGGTAGTGCTCTTTTCCGGAGCAGAACTCTAAAACCGTTCACTATTTCATCACCAAACTTGGCACATAGATAGATCTGGTGGTGTACTTGTGCCTTTTGATAGTTTTGGAATTCTGAAAAAAATATTTTTGGCGTTTCCATGGCAACAAGTTCGACTTAGACTGAAATTGGTGGTAGTGCTCTTTTCCGGAGCAGAACTCTAAAACTGTTCAATATTTCTTCACCAAACGTGGCACATAGATAGATCTGGTGGTGTAGTGGTGCCTTTTGGTTGTTTTGGAATTCTGAATAAAATATTTTTGTCATTTCCATGGCAACAAGTTTCACTTAGCCTGGAATTGGTGGTACGTGCAAATTGGTCTTTTCCGGAGCTGAACTCTAAAACCGTTCAATATTTCTTTACCAAACTTGGCACATAGATAGATCTGGTGGTGTACTGGTGCCTTTTGGTAGTTTTGGAATTCTGAATAAAATATTTTTGGCGTTTCCATGGCAACAATTTTCACTTAGCCTGAAATTGTGGTTGTGCTCTTTTCCGGAGCTGAACTCTAAAACTGTTCACTATTTCTTCACCAAACTTGGCACATAGATAGATCTGGTGGTGTACTGGTGCCTTTTGGTAGTTTTGGAATTCTGAATAAAATATTTTTGGCATTTCCATGCCAACAAGTTTGACATGGAATGAAATTGGTGACAGTGCTCCTTTCTGGAGCAGAACTTTCAAAACCTTTCAATACTCTTCCACTTTTCTATATACACACATAAATATTTGACATAATCATAACTCGTAGACATAATCATGAAGAGTATTTTGCCATTGCGGGGGATATTGATGACTTTGTCTTCTTGTGTCCGGTTCAGATGGGCAAATCAGTTGGAAACATCATATGGCTTTCTCTCAGTTCATCTACCAACAACATCAAAACGTTCTAGGGAATATAACGAATCACACCTACTCGCATATTTGGTGATATTTATTGTATTGTTATATTTTCAATGACCCATACCTGTAATTTCCACAGCTGTTGAGCACTTAACAAGGCACTCAAGGTGTGGACCCGGGTCAGATTCTAAGGTCCTCAGAACCTTACTGCTGGTGGTAAGAGACGACTGAAACAGGCAACCTGTTTGACGCGGGTTGCGCCCCAGTGTCGGTGGAGGAAGGAATTCTGGTATTTGACAGCACTGATTCCTGGAACAGTGTTCCTTTGCCCAACACACCACTTCGGCCCTTACTTTACCTAGACGGGTTGTAGACAGCTCGGTTCTAACAATCGGCTGGTCACGCTAGGCCCGGCCCTGTGCATAGTAAATAATTTTGCACATTCAAGTCATCATTGGGTCTTGGCCATTTCGATTTTTCCTAATTTACAAATTATTGATACATTGAATTGCCAAAGAGTCCAATGCCAGAAGTTGGTGGCTCATGGGCCAATCTGGTGATGCCGACCTCCAAAAAAAAACATCATACTGATCCGTCTAATAAAAGACCAATATATTCAACGAGTTGTGTCTTGAGAAAAACCATGAAATGAATGATAAATGAAAGATTATCGTGGTATCTGAAACCTAATAACATAATCATAAATAGAAAATGCGGTTTCATAAAGTTCTATTAATCATTTAGTACTATTGGGTTACTGTGTTAAGAATGCTATTGTAACTTAACATTTTTCTTTGATCTGGAGAAGGCATACGATTCTACTTAAAGGATTTCAGTGATTTTGGTTTGAGAGGTCGTTTAACTCAACTAATATCACAGTCGTTTACAGGCAGGTAATTTTAAGTCTGAGTGAGTTCAACCCTGTCTGGCCATTACAATCAGGATCAGTGAGTGAGCGAGTTTTCTAGTCACACCGGCAGTATTTCAGCCGTATAGTGACCAAAACAAGTTTTACAATCAGGATCAGAGTATGAGGCATCTGAATAATAGATAGAAAATAATATAATTGCAGTCGGGCTGTTGTAGTGCTCGTTTACAGTTCATGCATGCTAATCTGGCTAGTAGCCAGACTCATTTACATTTATATGTTGATCACGCTCAGTCCCGTTTTTAATGACAATGACATTGAGTGCGAGGTAAAACCAGTCGCTGAGTGACAACCGAGATACAGGCACGTGTAGCGGCAAGGTAGGAGTCATCATCATCATCATCATCATCATCATCATCATCAAAATCAGGTATGAATGCGTGAACGAAAAGAGGATACAATTTCTTAAAAATTCGTAGCATTTACCTGTCTACCTGCATAGATTATCTTAAACCCCAAGTGGAAAAGATCAGTAACATATATGTGTATACCTATACTGGGACTTTTTTAGAATTGTAATATCTATTTCTTTTTTTTTAACTTTTCTCTCATTTTGTATGCATAATAGATAAAAAGAGCAAGAATGTTTATGCCTTCAGTTGTTGTTGTTTTAAGGATATTGCTAAACGATATCATACTAACGTGCAAATTCTTAGGCAGAAATCTACTCCGAAGGTGATATTCATCTTCTAAATCTACTTTACATACAGGACAATTTCTTTGAGATACATCAAGATTATTCTTTAAACATAAGAAACCAGCTCTAAATTTGACCAATACTTGATGACAGATACCCCTTTGGCTCACGAAATATCTTAGATTCTGTATATAACTTATAACGTGAACTGGCACCCGTGAAGAGCCACCTCCTGGTAACGCTAAGAGTTCTTCAATCCCCCCGTGTGGACCCGGGTGCATATTTGGTCCACCATCCTGTTTGCCGTGGGTTGCGCCCCTGTGCCGATGGAGGACGGGATTCTGGTGGTTGGGGACACTTGTTCCAGGAATAGCGTTCTTTTTGCCCCACACAACTTCGCCCCTTACTTCAAGTAGACGGGTGGTAGAATGGGCCCGGTTCTATCAATCGGCTGGTCATGCCAGGTCCTGTTCATGGATTTTATGTAATTGCATAAAATTTGATTTGGAATTGTTTAAATTTTGGTCTTGGCGCCCCTGTTCATAGAACAGCATTTGACTATAATATATATTTATCATGAACTCGGTGTCTTATGCTCTAAAGTCGGTGGCTCAAGGGCCAATCTGGTTGAAAGTTAATATTTTAGCTTTTTCTGCTGGAGTATATCATCCGGGTATCCTTGGTGCTACAAGCAGGAAATCCAATTGGTATTAATATTGTCTTTACGATACTCCGTGGTGGGTGGGAGCTCGGGTGGTGAGCCATATTACCAACAAACATAGAATACCAAACCCCTTAAAAAACAAATGTCCACTGGAAAATGAAGATGGGCAACGACCTTTAACGTCTGTAGAACATTGGTCACGGTTTTTATTGATTGAGACAGTTGACAAAACATGTCTCAAATTGAACCCTTTTGCAATACCTAAGGGTGAGTGAGTGAGTTTGGTTTTACGCCGCTTTTAGCAATATTCCAGCAATATCACGGCGGGGGACACCAGAAATGGGCTTAACACATTGTACCCATGTGGGGAATCGAGCCGGGTCTTCGGCGTGACGAGCTAACGCCTTTACCACTAGGCTACCCCACCGCCCCCAATACCTAAGGGTGTTCAAGGCATAGCTGGTGAGGTTAAAACGTCAGACGATTAAGATCAGTTTTTTGCTAATAGAATGCAACAGGAAGCAACAATCCACCAACCCTCATGTCAATAGTTTCGTTTGTCGGTGTTCCTGATTCAGTTACAGCTCATAAAACACTCAATACCAGTACAGGAATTGTTCGAGACAGGGATCAGTTTTTTATTGATATGACTGAGGCTGAAATAGTGTTTGAGATGCAAGATCAAGGAGTTATGTATGATAAACGGTTCTCCACACGAAAGAACTCACAAACACAACCTAAATGCTACGAAATTGTTTCCTCTTTTCGTTCACGCATTCATACCTGATGATGATGATGATGATGATGATGACTCCTACCTTGCCGCTACACGTTGTATCTCGGTTGTTACTCAGCGACTGGTTTTACATCCCCGGACGCTCTAACCACTATCGACCGCGTCATACCAAAATACGTTAAAATATGGCATTTGTTGGTCCCTGCCTGGCGCTCGGCATTAATGGGTACAACAAGGACTGGTCGGCTCGGAGTCAGTATAATGTGTCTGAGTGGGGTATTCTTGCTTCACTGCGGCTTGGTATCTCAGTGGGCTAGAACTATAAAACCAGCTTAAGTCTGGGCTAGTACAAGCAGCCGCACATACACATACACACGCATGCACGTCGTCATATGATCGAAATATTCTCAAGCACGACGTTAAACCCAAATTCACCTCACCTCACCTCACCTCACCTCACCTCACCTCACCTCACCTCACCTCACCTCACCTCACCATTGTTGATATGTACCCACAAAATTGCAGCCTGCGATCATCTCTTAAGACCAGAATACAAACATGATCAGTCAATGTCTCATTACTCTTGTCCGATTCGGATAAAACTTTTTCATTCACAAACTTTTGTTAAACAGTGACAAGTATGACAACGAACGAGACGAGTCATGGGTTTCCAATGGATGAGAGAACTAAAGACGATATACATGTGGACAAAGAGTCTGCAGATCAGAGGGCCAAATGGAATTCACGTATTGAATACATCCTCTCCCTTGTTGGCTTTTGTGTTGGATTCGGGAATTTGTGGAGGTTCCCGTACGTCTGTAACAGAAATGGCGGAGGTATCAGAAACAATCTCTTTCTGTAGTGATTAAGCACAGTATGTGGCTATGATTACACATTGCCATTTAGAAAGAGGTCAAATGTGAATATGTTATATTTGGGATTACACTTTCTTAGTAAAGTACAAATTCTAGTACTTTTTGGGTTGAGTCGCATCTGCGATTCGAACCCACACCCTCAGAGTCAGGCACCTAGTCGCCAGCACACAAAGTCAGCCGCCTGACCCGGTCAGCCGTCGCGACTTCCAGTATGTGGATCTGACATTGTTTGATCTGGCTGCGATACTGTTGATAGCAAGTTATATATATTTCCTTATTTTGTACATTTTTGCCAGGGTTGTGTGGTAGCCGGCTGGTTCGAGCGTTTGCTCGTCACACCAAAACACACAGGTTCTATTCCCCACGATGTAAAGCCCAGTTCTGCTGCCCCTATATATGTTGCAGGTATATAGATGTGTTAAAAGCGGCGTAAAACTATTCACTCAATCTATACCATAATATGTATGTATATACGCTCAACGATATATATTTGAATTTGAATTTATTTGTTGTAAATTACTAAACGATAAGCGATTGAAACTGCCTTTGGATGTTACAAATTGCCTTCGAATATGTTCTGACACCCACGTTTGGTTGTTTGTTTACTCCACAGGCGCCTTCCTGCTGCCGTTCCTACTCTGTATCTTAATCATTGGGTTCCCCGTGTTCTTCTTGGAAGCCTCACTGTCTCAGTTCTCCGGGAGGGCGACTCCTTGTGTGTGGAGTTTCTGTCCTATATTCAAAGGTTGGTATGATGTGCATGGATACATTCATTCAAAATTATCGAAGGAAATCAGTTTAGAATTATCGAGCAAAGAGACCCGTGAAAATCCGGGTTAGAATATTGATCTTCAGTAACCCATGCTTGTCGTAAGAGGCGACTAACGGGATCGAGGTGGTCAGGCTCGCTGACTTGGTTGACACATGTCATCGGTTCCCAGTTTCGTAGATCGATGCTCATGCTGTTGATCACTGGATTGTCTGGTCCAGACTCGAATATTTACAGACCGCCGCCATACAGCTGGTATGTTGCTGAGTGCGGCGTAAAACTCAACTCACTAACTCACTCACTCGAGCAAGGACATTGCTGTCTGCATCTTGTTTATACATGGAGTCTCCCGAAATAAATTGCTGGAATATTGCTGGAAAGCGGCGAAAAAAATAAAACCACCTAAATGAAAGTCTCAAATGAATGATTTGACTGGTAGATCGTTTGTACTGCCTCCAAGGAGGCAAACAAACGTTTCTAGAAACATGTAGTCAGATTCTTGTGACCATTTGTCATGGAAACAGGAGTTGGTGTCGGTGCCCTGGTGATGTACGTCGCCTGCATCCCGTCCAACGGCATCCTCCTGGCCTGGCCCATCTACTACATGGTCAAGTCCTGCTCCAGCGTCCTGCCCTGGACAACTTGTGGCAACGACTGGAACACCAACCTGTGTGTGGAAGACGTGAGGAACGTCACCTACAGCAGCCACAACGGAACAAGTGCGGATGATAACATTACTGCTGGTGCCACACAACGCTGGGAAAATGTCACTCTAGGTCATACAGCGGCCGAGGAATTCTGGCAGTACGATTATTCCTTGGGGGCCATAGTTTGAATTAGTCGTTGGCCCGTTGTACTTGTTGTTATTAGGCAATTTTTTTAATAACTTATTAAATCACAGTGACATGACAAAATACAAAATTGAACTTTGTGATTTCAATAAAGTTATAGTTGAGGTGTTCAGTAACAAGACCGTGTTGTTGCATCTGATCCCTGAAGGGAAACTCACAATCACTAATGCAAAGGAGCTCAGCACACGCTTAAAATGCCCCTGACAAACCTCGCTGAGGACCAAACATGCCAGTTGTAGCATGTGTTAATCAACAAAACTCTCAAACGTGGATACCATGTACCGGTTCAGTCCAGCTGTTTCCGTCGTTGTTTCAGGTACAATGTGCTGAGTATATCTCGAGGTTTGGAGGAGGTGGGCTCTGTCCAATGGCACATCGTGGCTTGTTTGTTCGCTTCATATGTCATCATATTTCTGTGCATGATTCGCGGGGTCAAGTCCGTGGGTAAGGTAAAACGTATCATATCAGTATTAATGAGTTAAATGGCCGAAGAGGGATATGTTCGATGTCTACTTGGCATTGCCAATCAACCAGTGTGTATTCTAATTGCAATCACATTTATCTTATATACAACGCACATTGTTCGCCTGTTAGTTGTCAGAACAATGTCTTTCTGAAATACGGAAGGGTCCTCTATGTTACAGCTCAGTCACAAAGCCTGTATGTTCGCGAGTCTAAACAAGAACACAAGTACATCAGGAAACAACATGGTCACAATTCCCGAACACCCGATCCAATATAGTGAAAGTACTAAAAGTCAAGATGATAACAACTGCTTGTAGTTGGCATTGGCAATATGTAGCCATCTCACAGATGACACCCTTACCTTGTCAGCTTGCTGATAGGGTTAATTTCTTTGGTCATGTACACAAGGCGTCCGTAGTTCCAATCCCAGCACGTGACTCGGAAATTTTATGGCCGCTGAAATACATCAGTGTGCATCAGTGTGCATCAGTGTATGTACTTACGTCAAGATGGTAACAACTGCTTGTTTTTCCAGGCAGTGTACGTGACGGCAATATTGCCGTACATACTCCTGATCATCATCTTCATCAGCACACTGATTCAACCGGGAGCAGGATCCGGTCTGCTGTACTACGTCACGCCGGACTTCCGGAAACTACAGGATGTGAAGGTGTGTTCAGCAGAAAGTACGGCGCAGACCGTTCTTGCAGGGTTCGGTGGTAGGGCTTTGTAGTAGAATCCCAGGGGTAGCGTTTTGTGGTGGAATCCCGGGGGTAGAGTCACGTGGGAGAATCCCGGGGGTAACTTCTAGTGGTAGAATTTCGTGGGTAGAGTCAATTAAGTCAAGTGGTAGAATCCCAGGGGCAAACTCTTGTGTGAGAATCACGGCTGTAGAGTCCCGTCAAGTGATAGAATCCCAGGGGCAGAGTCTCGCGGGATAATCCAATGGTAGAATTTGTTCGTAGGATCCGGGTGTAAAGCTTTACAGCAGGGTTATGTAATAAAAATAATGGGGTAGGTAATAGTTTTTTCAGTAGTTATTGTTCCCATGCATTTGGTCAAGTGATATAGCATCATACAGACTTGAAAAAAAGTAAAACATTTTCCATAAGAAAATAAGTGCTTGTAAAGGATTGTGTTCAAGACAACAAGAGAGTAACTCAAAAATGTCTCTGTGATCATTTAATAATGAACAAGAATTCTTGGTCAAATATTATGAGTTCGGTGTAATTATTATGATGGTAATTATGACAAGGTGTGGCTTGAGGCGTTTCTACAAGTGATGTATTCTCTGGGACTAGGCTGGGGTACCATTGGCACCGCTTCCAGCTATAACAAGTTCCACGAGCCGTGTCACAAGTAAGTTATGGTCGAGGAGACATGAGGTGTCAGCCTAATCCTTCCTGGGATACCTCTTCATTCGATTAGCATACTTAGACCGTGCTGATCCGGATTAGATCTTCAGCAACCCATGCTTGTCGTAAGAGGCGACTACGGGATCGGGTGGTCAGCCCGGCTGATTGACTTGCGTAGATCGATGCTCATGATAATCACTGTCTAATTTCCTCTCATACCCAAACATTCGCTTCACGTTAACAAGAATAGCAGTGGTGCACCATGTCCATTCCAAAACCCTAATGTTTATCACTGCCAAATTGAGAGACCATATTGCGAGACAGACTATTTTGAAGGCACGTGTTTAGGAATTGCACCAAATTGCGTGTCCGCCCTCAGTGTAATACAAGGTAATACCAACGTTGCAAATTTACGCTGAGGAAACGTTATGCTTTGGGCTCCTCACAACGTTATAACAACGTTTCTTATAAACTTTGAGATTCTTTCTTCACTATGAAGCTACAGCCTCAGAAAACACGACCAAAACAACATGCAAACCGTGAAATTGTCAGCTAGGTAGGCTTTGTGGCTGATCATAACGCATTCCTCGTCAGTGAAAGACGTCAACCCTCTGTGGTCCCTAGTATGGTGATCTACCTTCAGTTGTCGGCGATCTCTAGCCTTTTTATAATATTGTATTATCCAAATAGTGCTATTAGTTTTAACTTTCTAAGCTAGTTTTTCGTCGGCAGGTTTTTATAATATCTATATATATATATTCTATTTCAATGTCAAATGTTCTCGTCACGATATGGCTGACATATTGCCAATGTGACGTTAAATAATAACTCACTCACTCACTCAACCCTCTGTGAAACTAATGAGTGTTCAGCCCAATTAACTAGAGACATATCCTTTGATGAACAATTGTCGATGCTCTCAGATGCACCTTATTTTATCTTATATCATACTCAAGACAAAGAGGCTTGACATTCTTAAGATGCCCCACATTGTGGGATGTACATATGACGTCATTCCAACCGTGGCGTCACGTCACAGTATCATTAAGTCATGTAGGGATACTTTTCATGTGGATTTGTCATAATCAACTCTTAACTTCTCTTTTACGTTTATCATAAGATATATTTATTCGGGGTTAAGGTGGCGCAAATAGAAGACAAATAATAATCCCCAGTGAAACTTGAACTAGCGTCCGCCAGAAGATTGCACACAAGATCAGTTGTATCTATTTCTGATAGGGACGCCATCATAGTGAGCACGATATCTGAAGGTACAAGCATCTTTGCCGGCCTGGTGACCTTTGGCATCCTTGGAGTGATGTCCGAGAAAACTGGCGTCCATATTTCGGATGTAGTTTCCAGCGGTGAGTAAGGTGCTTAGTTTGCTTTGGGTATTTTTTTCTTACGCCCAGGTTTAAATCTAGTGAACACAAAAAGGCGACATCCTGATGTCCACGAAAAACACCAGCTGCAGCTGTTTCACTACAGCTTAAATGTCAAGCTGTGAACAGCTGTATGTATGAGCCCTTTAAATACCTGTGGGCGGCCACTATGGTCGTACGTTCAGAAAACATAGACTAGGAACTTGGGAAATGGTCAAAATGGTGATGACATTGTAAAGTGTAATCGCGTTAGATCAATTTGTAACTTTCAAAGCAATGGTCTATTGTTTTAAATAAAACTTTGTTCTTGTACAACCGTACATGGTTGCATGATAATATAGAAAATGAAATTCCGTTATCAGTCTCTGATATCCCATACTTATATTATATACACAGACATATGTTATATGATGAACGTTTATTACAAACATAAAGTCTTATGTACTCATTCAAGGATAAAAAGTACACAAGGACAATAACAGAAGAAAGTTTATACAATGCTGTTACTCTATCCTGATGAAGGTCCAGGGCTAGGTTTTGTAGCCTACCCAGAAGCTCTGGCGCAACTTCCGGTGCCTCAGTTGTGGTCCTTCCTGTTCTTCCTGACGCTTCTGGCTGTGGGTCTGGATTGTCAGGTGGGCGTCTCCATGTTGCCATATATAAAAACATTACGTGAGTATGCAACATTGACCCTGAACGTTGTGAGGACAGACAAGCCGTACTCACAACAGGCAAGTTTTGAATGCAGACGTTTATATAAACGAAAACTAAATTTAAAAAAAATGATAAGAAATCACTGTTAAAAGGAGACTCCTTTGTCCTTCACCAGCATGTTTTAAGAATATCACTCCGTAATGATACTAGGTGTCCACACTCCTGACACGTCATAAATACATGCAAAGACAAGTCAAGTAGTTAGGTCCATTAACACTCACTAATAGGTACAAAAAGAAAATTGTTTCAAAATGAAAGTGGCCTCCATATATGTGCAATACGGCCATGTAAACCCAATGTAATAGCCATCGTAAAGGAAGTACATGATTGGTAAGTTTATGACATTGGGTATATTTATTTGGCCGAACTAAGCGGACGCAGACACATTTCCACACAGTGCAAGGGTGTCAGCATATTTGGTCTTGGTGCCATTTCCTCATCACAAAAAAGGCAGTTGGGTGGCCTAGTGGTTAAAGCGTTCGCTCATCACGCTGAAGGTCCGGGCTCGATTCCCCAAATGAGTACACTGTGTGATTGCTGGAATATTGCTAGAAGCGGCGTAAAACCATACTCACTCACTCAGTCATGACAGATGATTGGATGACCACAAATGTAAATTTTGTGCTTTCAGTTCATGAACGTGGAGGTCATCACAACAGCCCTTGTAGACAAATACCCGAAAGCTCTGTCACGAAAGCGTTGGCTTGTAACCGCTGGTGTATGTGTGATGTGCTTTCTTGCAGGAATCTTACTCTGCACGCAGGTAAGATTTACGTTTGGCCCTCGGCTTATGACTTTGGACATGGTGCGTTGAAGCTCCACGTGGAACAAATTCTATGACCTGGTTATGATGCCTTCAAAGGACTGGTTGGCTGGTTGGTTGGTTGGCTGGCTGGCTGGTTTAACGCCGCACACAGAAATATTCCAGCTGTATGGCGGCGGTCTGTAATTAATAGAGTCTCTGGACAAGACAATCCAGTGATCAACAGCATGAACATCGATCAACGCAATGGGGATACAATGACATAGGTCAACCAAGTCAGCGAGCCTGACCACCCGATCCCGTTAGTCGCTTCTAACGACAAACATGGGTTGCTGATGACAAATTATATCCTGGATCTTCACGGGGCAGGTTGCGTGGATATTCATGACCATCATCATCATCATCATCATCATCATCATCACCGTCGCCATTGCCGTTGCTACTAGTTGTTGTTGTTGTCGTCGTCGTTGCTGTTGTTCTTGTTGTTGTTGTTGTTGTTGTTGTTGTTGTTGTTGTTGTTGTTGTTAGGATGTTTATTGCGGTTTCAGGGCGGCCCATACATCCTTCAACTCCTGGACTGGTATATAAGTGCTTTATCAGTCTTTCTGTTCTGCACACTGGAATGTGTTACCGTGGTCTATATCTACGGTGAGCTATATTTCAAATCATTACCACATGAATGCCTATTTCTCTGGGCGTTGCTATCTCTGATGCAGTTAGCACAAAATATAAATAGTAAGTTAGTTTATCCTACGAGATGTATTTCCGCTGACTTAGGAGATATACTGAGGGGAAAAAATAAGGGATCACATGAAAGGACAAGTGTTCCTTAGTTTTTCCAAGGTTTCTTCACAAGCTTTGTATCGCATAGCTTGTGAAGAACCTGGAACAAATAAGGGAACACTTGTGCTTTCATGTGATCGCTTATTTTTTCCCTCAGTATATATTTTTTTTACATTTTCTTCTTTCTTGTGGTAAATATAGCAACGTTTTCGTGTTGAACAGCTGGACATGCCTTTAGGTCAGCACGATATCTACTTGTAATTTTATATGAAGCTGAACAAATCATACCTGGTTTGCTGTTAAACTTTGTGTATGTGCACTATATGATGTCATACATGTATTCCAGGAGTGAAGCAGATGAGCAAGGATGTTGAGATGATGATTGGAAAACCACTTCCGACTCTCGTAAAGATCTTTTGGGCTTTCGTCATACCAGCAGTGCTCCTTGTAAGTGATCGAAGGTTGTTAATAGAGATTGGAAATCAATTTCTTACCTTTTGCTTATAGCACGAACATCAGGGCTAATTGTGGCCAAATTGATCTATATTTTAAACATTAAAAATGATAGTTATTTTAGGTATAAAACATATTTTCCTAATTGTCCTTCTTCAGCTGATTCCTTTCCTGAGGTTGTATAACAAAGTATGGATTTCCCTGAGGTGTTCAGAATGCAACAAACTTCATTCATGTAACATGAAGCTTCTGATGGATGTTTCAGACTGCCTTCATCCTGACACTCCTTCAGTACCAACCGCCGACCTACGGCAAGTACACCTTCCCCGGCTACGCCAGCATCATCGGCTGGTTCATCGCCTCTGTGTCCATCATCCCATTGCCAGTTTATATGATTCTGGCTGTGAAGAAGCATATGGCGTCACATACGTTCAGACAGGTTAGTGTTAAGTTCGTCTTGTGATAGCACTTTAGGACACCATTATTCCATTGCCAGTTTATATGATTCTGGCTGTGAAGAAGCATATGGCGACACATACGTTCAGATAGGTTAGTGTTGAGTCTTATGATAGCACTGTAGGACACCATTATTCCATTGCCAGTTTATATGAATCTGGCGGTGAAAAGCATATGGCCTCCCACACGTTCAGAGAGGTTAGTGTTAAGTTCGTCTTGTGAAAGCACTACTGGACGCCAACTTCTACTTAAGAAACTATTCAAATGTGAGAACAATTCAAAGGAAGTCTGCGCCGATTCGCATAAGATCGGTTAAGAATATGCAAATATTTGTTGTTGGTTTCTTTTGGTTTTTTGTTTATTTTTTTTCCCTTATCTGTTTTTTTTTTTTCTGGGCTTTTAGGGAAGTTGTGATTTGTGTTTGCGCACATGGGCATCTCTGTCCATCAGTAATCTCCCAGTGATGTAGCATGTCGTACAGCAAGTGATTTCGTAAACAAACCAGTGATTGATGGCATAAGCAAAGTCGATTCGAATCGACTCTCCTTTCAGACATGTGAGATCCGATGAATGAATGAATTAAGACAGATGTTCAAGCCAGATTGAAATATTGAAGGCATTCCTTGACACAATAAGTATAACTTTTGTGTTAATGTTTCAGAGTATCCAAATGGCTCTTCGCCCCGAGGATGTGTGGCGTCCTTCTGATCCCCTGTACAGGGGGGAAGTACCGAGACAACCTTGTACATACACAGTATTCCTTGAAGGACCATATGACAAGTGTGTTTACAAAGTAACATGTCAGTGATCAAAAGCTCGTAACATCTTGGCATCATAACATTCCAATACCTCCGTCATCTGCCACCAGTTATTAGAAAATCAATCTTCATTGTACTTTGTATGTTTACGGTATAATGTTACTTTCGCTAGACAGGGAGTTGTTAGTCATTGATTCCGGGACAGGCATAACATGTGATCAACATTATGAACAACGACCTCCGTCTGAGTATACCGCCCATGTCGAAGAAGATATCTGTATATTTCAGTGATAATTGACATTAAATTTGCAATCAATCTTTGAACTTGTATTACGTTTGTTTTAGGCGGTGTTTTAATTAAGCTTGGGATCCTATTTAACTGTCGTCATTAGCTTTGTGTTGTTAGGATGCTGGTTATCTTCAATAAAAAGTGTGAGTGTATGTCTATGTTTAAATATGGGCGACCCGTGAAGATCCGGGGTAGAATAGGTTTTCAGTAACCCATGCTTGCTACAAAAGGCGACTATGCTTGTCGTAAGAGGCGACTAACGGGATCGGGTGGTCAGGCTCGCTGACTTGGTTGACACATGTCATCATATCCCAATTGCGCAGATTGATACTCATGCTGTTGATCACTGGATTGTCTGGTCCAGACTCTATTATTTACAGACCACCGCCATATAGCTGTAATATTGCTGAGTGCGGCGTAAAACTAAACTCACTCACTCACTAAAATAAGGGCGATCTAGTTGAAGAAGCACATGTTCTGAGTGCTTGTGAAACCATGGTGTACCATGATCAGCCGATTGATACAGTAACGTAGATTGTGGTTGGCTCTTGAAATTTTTGTTTTGTTTGTAAGTGGCCCGAATGAAGTAGGGATCTTGCACCATTAGGTTATGGTATAACATAGTCTTGATCCATTACGTTATTCTGATGTTGAATTAAACGCTCCTTATATAACGTTTACAAATTCAGATGTAGGACTTCACCCACCTGAAATGTAAATATAGAATATGTTTCATATTAGATTCACACACAAAGATTTGACAAACGAGATCAACTTTCAAACACCCAGCTTACTCTTCATATTGAGCACTATTCCTGCAGCTCGAAACTTTGTGGTTTACATTTCACAAGTTGTGAGGTAAGTCGAGTCAGATCTCTCTGCAAAGAGAGTGATACGGCTCACTAGTTGTTTGAACAATCTTACTGCGATCAAGTCATTAGTTAAGTTTTCAAAACGATTCATGGTAGCTGTACCGGGGCAATGACAAAAATTATATCGATGCAATGCCCTATTTTTCCTGTTTTAAGTTTACGTGATTGCTCTGTCAGATGAATTTTTCACTAGCCATGGCTTTTGTTAAGGACGGGAGCAAGATCTGAAGCGTACAATCAGCTCAACTCTGCCTTTGAAAATCATGCTTCGAATATGGAAAGGGTTCTGTCTTATATATTTACATCGCTGCTTGACAATTAGCAGAACTGTTCTGTCAGATGAACTATTAACTAGCCCTGGCTTTGTGCAATCGATGAAGCGGGATACTCTCACCCCGTGTTATGATCAATTGATAATGATTTGTAAACAAATACACATGATAGAATCTGAAGCGTACAGTCAACTCACCTCTACCTTTGAAACTGATGCTTCGAATATGGAAAGCGTTCTGTCTCATCTATTTTCATCGCTGCTTGACAGTTAGCGCCGTTTCGGTGTTAATCCACGATAGTAACTTGAGTCTTGTCTGAGATGAACACAGCTGCCAACTAAGAATTAGCGTTGCACATGCCAGCCTTCAATAACTGATGGATGATCTATATAAGTATGGTTTCTGTGCATTTTCTTTGTGCTAAATCAATCTCACCATCAGATCTAAGTGCTCGTTACTGTTACACAAAGTTCCGTGCACAAGTTAAGTCAGAATATCCTTTCGCAAACTTTGGAACAACCAAGGAACGAAAAGAACAGGTTGATATTAACTAACCAGAAAGCGACGATGACACCATTCAACACAAGAAGTGAGTGAGTGAGTCAAAGTTTATAGTCACAACTGTAGTATTTCAGCAATATCGGCGCCTTGACCAAGATTTCAGACATACTGACTCCATGTTTCGCTACATTTGTTGCTAGGGGCACTGTGTATTCGCACGTATAATAGCGCGTCGTACCACCGTCTGTGGAAAACGGTAAGCTCGATCCCTTACCCAACACCAGGTAGATGTAGCGACTAGGATCGGGGAAAACCCTTTCTGTGAAAATTCATTTTACTAGCCCTTCGTTCACACGGATTGTCTCCCCTTGCACGTTCTGAGATGGTAGCAGTCCAGAATAACGCCCTGAAAATATATAGCTTTATTTTGAAACTGAAAAGGAGCCCAGCAGGGGGCTGAACAGAAAATGATGTGGTGCAGGGGCTGTGAGACAGACAAGTACAGTCAAGTACAGTCATCGAAGAACACACGAGCCGACAGGTGTCAGACAACAGTTTGAAACTACCGTAAAATACCATTTTTGTATTTCTTGAACAAGCATCGTGGCCAGGTTTCAGTGTTGACTGTGTATTGATTTCCTTTTTTACTTCTCCTGAGTTTTAAATGTACTTGCGTCAATGTTTTCAAAAAGAAATTAACCCTCTGCCCGGGTCCCGGGGCCTTTGAGGCCCGTTGGCACTAAAATTGCATCGCCCAAGCTCCATGTTAAATTGTTGTGCCTGATACTACAATGTATTCGTCTCATCTGATGTGCTTTACATTGACACAAGGATATTGGTCATCACATTAATTATATACAGTCGAAAATATCATTTCACCCATGAAGCCGTTACCCGGGCGTAAGAAGCCCGGCCATACTGTTTCTTTCATGGTCATGAGATAACATTGCAAACAGTAGTCCTCAAAATCAATACAATTTAAAACTTAATCACAATAGCTAATAAACTTTCAATCAATAACGACATATTACAATTCCTGGAACGGTACCGTTCTACGTCAAGGCACAAATGTCTTAGCGTTAGCTTGTACATATAGTCAAATGTGGCACGTGCAGTATGTGGCCTTGACTTTGCCTTGCCGAAATATTTCAATCTGACGGTCAATAATGGGAGCCACTTGATGTCTGTACAAAAGCTGCATCATGTCCCTGAAAAGCGAGGGATGAAAATATTATTTATGGAACAATCCTTCATTCCAGAAACGCAATTATAATATTACCTATGGCTTTGTGCAAAATATAGACTGGGCAACAAATATGACCACTAACATGTTTGGAATGTAAATTTGTGTTGAAAAGTCTTATTCATTGAATATTGAAAATACTATGTTTAAGATACCATTGATACCAGTGGTGTCTTATCCGATATTTTTATTTCATTTATAATTTTATTCAATTTCAAAATCTATAATCATTCTTTGGATGCTGAAAGCCAATACAGCGTAGTCACTGCTGACCTTCAGATATGTAAAAACTAAAAAAAGAACATACGACAAAATCAACTCATAGATTTACTAAAGTATATTTTTTTCGTCAGTGAGTGAGTGACTGAGTTTAGTTTTACGTCGCTTTACAGCAATATCATGGCGGGGGACAAGAGAAATAGCCTTCACACATTGTAACAATGTGGGGAATCGAACCCGGGTCTTCGGCGTGACGAGCGAACGCTTTAACCACTAGGCTACCCCACCACCCCTTTGTTCCTATGTGTATATATATTGGTGATTATCGTATCGCAAACAAACCTCTGATCATTGAACACGATACCCAATCTAGATACCTGAGCCGAGGGAATGACACTTGACAGATGTTTCAAAACATCTAAAAACAATAATAAAAGGACAAGGTCACTGACTTTTTCACCGAAGTCCTTAATACTATGCCACAGTTTAAGTCTATATACAACTGGCAAGAGGTGAACAGGTGCCCCGTGGACTTAAGAAGGATGCTGTCTCATCTCCAGTGTGAGAATAATGACGGTAAGAAGACTCTTCTCGGTAAAAGGACTACTTACATCACAAAGACATCCTTCTTCAGCAACAGCCATTCTTTGAGGAGACGGAAGACGTTTCATCATTAAACAGGTCAACCAATTGTCCTTCCCATGATTCCACTCTGACCTAGAAGAATTATCCTACTTGTTCTCTGAACAAGGAGTCAGCCTTTGATCACTGCAAATGCCACGAACAACATTGTTTCACTGAAGGTGTTCATATAACAAGGGACTCATCCACACCAGCAGGTACTGTCGAAGAATAGCTCCATTAAACTGTATCTGTGAAATGAATGTACGAATAAGTACCTATTTGCAATCTGTAATCACTATGACATCAAATATTTGTGACAAGAACGAAAACCATTTTTGCACGACTGCTTGCTTGTAAACAATATTATCTAAACAGATGCAAAAGAGTATTTCACGGACTACACGTGAAACGTGTCTGGGTGTGTTTGTTTTCGACTAAGGTCCATACAGGTAGCAAAAGTACTGGAAGTCCCCATGCTCCCTAGTATGTTGATCTACCTTCAGTTGTTTAAATACGTATTATCTTACGTAGTAAAAAAGATTCGAATCTGTATGCTTCGTTTAGACACCATCTGTGGCAGTCGAGGTCTTGACAGTCTTTTCATGACTGGAAATTATTAAAAGTACATGTATATTATGAATGCAAAACTGTTCTAGTCAGCTGAAATACTGACTCCAAATTGTGAGTCAGTCACTGTTTTCACGACTGGATCATGTCAGACAAGGGTTTGGAACATTTAATCATCGCATGTTGATTGATGCCTATCTTGCTCCTCAGAGTTCGATGTAACAATCATGGCCGCCATTCCCCTGGTTATCTGGGAGAAATAGGCGTTGTATGAAAACAGAAAAATACATGATGTTGGGATGAGGGCAGTTACCGGTATGGTTCGAGAATGCTTATATACTGTCTGATTTGACAATTCATGTTTTTGGCTCTTTGATTCTGTTGATGATGGAAGGGATTCACCTATATAGGACTATTCACAATTATATATTCATAGTTGTATTACCCTAGATCTACTAGGAAATGATTTCTGATCATTGATCACAACTGACGTCTAAAAAACACAGCTATTGAATGACGTCAACAATAGTATGGTAATGAAGATTCATTGTCCCTTCTGACGTTATTTAGAACTTACGTCACAATTAAATTCAAATGACATAAAAAATGCTGCATGGATGACGTAAGCAATATACGGCGAGAGTGGAAGGATATTTTTACTAGTGCAGGTGCGTGTTTATGGACTCGCGTATCTCTAACACTATTAGTAATGATCTGAAATCAGCTCTACAGTCTCAGTTTGATCCATATTCCTCAAGTTTTGGCCGCACCCGGCAGAGGTGACTTCTCACACGACTGTCACAGTGAACCCTAGTATGGTGATCTACCTTCACTTGTTGGCGACGAATAGCCCATTTTTACATTGTATTGTCCAAAATAGTTGTTTACTTTTAAAGATATATGTTAGCTAGTTTTAAATCATTTTCTGATAATCTAGTAATTTTACTGCCCTTCGTTGACAGGGTTTTATATATTATGTGTATTTATCATGAATATAGAATTTGTTTTAGTCACGATATGGCTGAAATGTTGCCGATGTGACTTTAAATCTTAATTCACTCACTGTCACAGTGAAACATAGAATTCTTCAGTCTATAATCCCAACAGCCCATCTATGTGTTAAGTTTCATGGCCATGATATAAATAGGCTTAAATCACTCTGATCCCGTTGTCTAATTATAAACGTTGAAGTGGTCCAATAGACGCTCTGGCTTGTTAAAATATACTTCTTGTCACTCAAGGCGCGCACCTAAAATCGCCCACCTGCCTGTCATTTTTCTATATTTACTGTATTCAAATCAATTGTATCACATTCGACCCTCGGGAAAGCCATATCGTTGATGTTGTGAGGAGATTGATGGAGGAACAGTGGCCAAAAGGGGTCTCTTAAGATTGTTACCGAACATTACCTAATTATAACACATTTTAAGGTAACTGTAATTATACTAATGACCATATTCTAAATTTAGTTTAATCAGTCAATTTTGATATTTTTGGGGACTGACATTTTGCATATAGTTTGAATATGTGATTATTAGCTAAGTCTGATATCTATTCCATCAATACTAAGAACCGTAATATTAATTGATTAAGAATATCTTGCAACAATGCATGTTATCTGAGACAAATGTGGGAAGAAAAATCATAACACTCTGAAAAAGGTTCTAATTTTCATGTTGAATAAATTCCTGCACCCAATAGCGAACCAATGGAGTAACTGTCAGATGGTAAGTTGACACATTTAGAACACAGTCGCGTGAAGATCCGGCTAGAACTATACAGACTGCCATATACACCTTGAGGAAGACAGACTGTCATATAAACCTGGAGGAAGACAGACTGCCATATAAACCTTGAGGAAGACAGACTGCCACCTACACCTTAAGGAAGACAGACTGCCATATAAACCTTGAGGAAGACAGACTGCCATATAAACCTTGAGGAAGACAGACTGCCATATAAACCTTGAGGAGGCACCCATGAAGGGCCACCTCCTCGTGGTGGGTGCTGGGTAACGCTAAGCGCCCTTCAACCCCCCGTTTTGGACCCGGGGGGATATTTGGTCCACCAACCTGTTTGCCGTGGGTTGCGCCCCTGTGTCGGTGGAGGACGGGAGGCTGGTGGTTGAGGGCACTGGAACCAGGACCAGGTGTTCCTGTTGCCCAACACACCACTTCGCCCCTTACTTCACCTAGACGGGTGGTTGAATGGGCCCGGTTCAATCAATCGGCTGGTCACACCAGGCCCTGTGCATAGTGAATATTATTGCACATCTTTTATATATTATCTTGGTCTTGGCTATTCTAAATTCCAATTATTCATGTTATTCTATTGCCTTGAATCCTATGCCAGAAGGCGGTGGCTCATGGGCCAATCTGGCTTTACTGACCTCCGGGTTCTAATTGTCTCCAGACAACTGTCATGGGCGGAACCAGCCTGACTTTTATTCTGTTAGACAATATTAGCTTCCTGTGTCTGTATTGCTTGAGTATAACATCCCTGTAACCCTGGTGTTTCGTAGTCGGTTTCCACTTCGACACCGTCCTTGTTGACGCTCCATGGTTGGTGAGGAGCAGGGATGTTGAATTTACATTCTTCATTATGGCTACCCAACAACCCTCTGGTTCTCGTTCCAAATCAAAGAGAAAACATATCGATTTAGACTTTGTCTCGTCTTCTGATGATGAATCAGGGACAACTAATTTGGATTCTTGGCCCCGTTTCCTGGTTGTACAGGGAGCGGATGGACAACCACTGCAGCTTCATCCTTTTGTTGTATCTAAAGCTATTGCTGGAATATGTGGTGATGTGAAAAATGTTACTCGCCTCAGAACAGGTTCCTTGCTGGTGGAGTGTGCCAGGAAGCAACAATCTGTCAATTTGCTCAAAGCAGGACACTTTGCAAATACTAGGATTGATGTTTCGCCCCACAGAACACTGAATTCTTGTAGAGGCATTGTCCGCGATAGGGCAAAATGTCTTACTGATATGACAGAAGTAGATATTGCAGCAGAACTACAGTCTCAAGGTGTCATGTCCGTGAAAAGATTCACAAGAAAAGATGGTGATAAGTTTATCAACACCAATACGAATCTTTTCACATTTTGTCTTTCACCGCTACCAAAAACAATTAAAGCTGGATATTTCAACATTGAGGTGGAAGTCTACATCCCGAATCCTCTTCGGTGTTTTAAGTGTCAGCAGTTTGGACACGGTGCTACTGCATGTAATCATTCTCAAATATGTTCTCGCTGTAGCGGCAAACATGACGATGCTGACTGTACAAGTGACATCAAGTGTGCAAATTGTCATGGTGATCACATGTCCTCCTCAAGATCATGTCCAGCCTTTGAAAGACAAGCACAGATTCTGAAAATAAAACACACCAAAAATATCTCTTTTGCTGAAGCAAAGAAATTGTTACCAAACACCTCTCCCCCAAAAACGTACGCTGCTGCAGCATCTACTTCCTGTCTGAAGGTTGACCATGGGTGCCAGACGGCCATCTCGTGGGTATCAGAAAATCAAACTATTATCTATAAAATCTCTGAGGATACTGGAACATCTACTCAGACTGACGCTTACCTGCAAGCTCAGTCACTACCTGGTACTTTACAAAACATTCAGTCTGAGACACCAGCACCAACTTCTCATAAACAACCAGACACCGCTCCTTTGTCAAAAAAGAAAGGTAAGAAATTGAATAAGAAACCTACAAATACTATTCCTTTACCTTCAGAGCTCCCCCTGGAGAACCCCTTTGGTCCTCTCGATATGGAGGTTACTCTGTCCTCACAGGAAAAGCGGAGGACAAATTCTTCCTCCCATTCTAGAGAGAGATCCCCAATTGAACCACCATGACTCAATTCTCTAATATAGTTCAGTGGAATTGCAGAGGATTGAAGAACAACTTCAATGAACTACACTTACTCATACAAGATCAGATACCAACCTTCAGCTTTATGTCTGCAGGAAACACATTTAAAGCCGACGGACAAAATTAACTTGCGTCATTACAGCTCATATCATTATTTTTCTCCTCCTGGCGATAGGGCCACTGGAGGTTCTTCTATCTTAGTCAAACAGAATGTTCTTCATAGCCCTGTTGCTCTTACATCTAGTCTTCAGGCGGTTGCAGTGCGACTCACTTTACACGTTGCATTTACCTTATGCTCTTTGTATATTTCTCCGTCTTCAACTTTGCAGAAGACTGACCTTCAATCTCTATATGACCACCTACCAAAACCCTGCATTATTATGGGGGACTTTAATGGCCATAACCCACTCTGGGGTGGTACAACCACAAATGCTAAAGGTAAATTATTAGAGGAGTTCTGTTCAGATAATGATTTATGCATTTATAATGACGGAGCCAAAACATATTTACATCCTGGCACAGGAACGTATTCAGCCCTTGATTTATCAATTACAGACTCAAACCTTCTGAATGAATTTGAATGGTCAGTCGAAAATGACCTGTGTGGAAGTGACCATTTTCCTACAATATTGCAGCCTGTGAGCCCATCTGATATTGCCCCAACCTCAAGATGGAATTTTCAAATAGCTAACTGGCATTTATACCATTCTCTGTGTTGTAACAGACTTAACACTGAACTTTTTATAGATGTTCCTGATGCCATAAAGGATTTTTCTGATGAACTCAAGAACATAGCTGATGAGTGTATCCCCAAATCCTCTGCAATTCCACACGTACGAAAACCATGGTTTAACGACGAATGCAAACAGGCCCGGAAGGCACGGAAGAAAGCTGAGCATTATTTCCGTCGCCATCCTATGGTCCACAATTTAGACAAATTTAGAATTTTAAACGCTAAGGCACGACGTACTTTTAAGCAAAAATAAACGCCACTCTTGGCGAAACTATGTCTCAAAAATCTAAATCTCTCTAAATCTAGCATTAAGCATCTCAAAGACGGAGATGAATTATTAACTGATACATCTGACATAGGAAATAAACTTAGAGAAACTTTGGCCAAACATTCTTCCTCATCCAACTATGTACCTGAATTCAGGAAATATCAAAAACAGCAGGAAAAGAAATCTATTAATTTCAATTCAGACAATGGGGAAGACTACAATGAAACCTTTTCAATCCATGAGCTTCATACTGCTCTTGACCAAGCTCACGATACTGCTTCAGGAGCTGATGGTATACATTATCAACTCCTGAAACACTTACCTGAATCATGTTTAGAGACGCTCTTATCTATTTTTGATGACATTTGGACATCTGGAAATTTTCCATCGTCGTGGCGGGATGCTATCATTGTTCCCATACCTAAACCTGGACGTGATCATACTGATCCCTCTAATTATAGACCAATTTCACTGACTAGCTGCGTTTGCAAAACCATGGAACGTATGATCAACAATCGACTTGTTTGGTACTTGGAAACCAATAACCTTGTAACTAATATACAATGTGGTTTCCGTAAAAACCGTAGTACCATCGATCATTTAGTACGTTTAGAGTCTTTTGTGAAAAATGCCATACTTAATAAACAACATGCAGTGTCGATCTTTTTCGATTTAGAAAAAGCATACCACACGACATGGAAACATGGGATTTTAAAAGATTTACATGACTTTGGATTACGAGGCCGTTTGCCTCAATTTATATCCAACTTTTTAAATGACAGGCAATTTCAAGTACGAGTGGGTTCAACCCTGTCTGACCATGACAATCAGGATCAGGGTGTCCTGCAAGGCAGTATTTTGTCTGTCACATTGTTTAGTATCAAGATAAACAGTTTATCAAAGGTTTTAAACGATTCTATTGATGGATCACTTTTTGTGGATGATTTTAATATTTCTTGTTATGGTAAAAATATGCATACTATTGAACGACAATTGCAGTTGTGTTTAAATAAAATAAATAAATGGTGTCTTGAAAACGCTTTTAAATTTTCCAAATCCAAAACTAATTGTCTACACTTTTGTAGAAAATATAAGCCTCATAAAGATCCAGAACTATCTTTAAATAGCACTCCCATCAAAGTTGTTAAGGAGGCCAAGTTCTTGGGTCTAATTTTCGACTCCCATTTAACCTTCTTGCCGCATATTAAATCACTTAAAGCCAAATGCCTGAAGGCACTCGATTTGTTGAAAGTTGTTTCCAACTCAAAGTGGGGAGGGGATCAAGCTACCCCCCTCCACCTATATCGATCATTGGTCCGCTCGAAACTTGATTATGGCTCCATCGTATATGGCGGAGCCTGCAAAAGCAACTTAAAACTTCTTGATTCTGTCCACCACCAAGGCCTAAGACTTTGTCTTGGGTCCTTTAGAACCTCTCCTATTGATAGTCTCTATGTTGAGGCTGATGAGCCATCCCTTACCCAACGTCATATCAAACTATCTTTACAGTATATCACAAAACTCTATTCTTACGCGTCTAACCCTGCATTTAGCTGTGTTTTCAATCCCCTCTATGAGGATTTATACAACAAAAAACCTTCTCTTGTTCCGCCTCTTGAGCACGGAATTAAGCCATTCCTGTCTGCTGCCGGCATTGAGATGTAAAATATATCTCCTTCCCGTCTTCTTTCTTCTCCTCCTTGGCAATTGGTTAGGCCACAAGTCGACCTAACACTCACTAAATTTTAAAAATCAGAAACTAATGACTTATTATATAAACAAGAATATAATCAATTAAAAAGTAAATATAATACATATAAATCCTTATTCACAGATGGGTCCAAGGATGGTGGCGCGGTTGCTTGTGCCACTGTCATTGGGTCCAAAACAATCTCTTCCAGATTACCCAATGACAGTTAAATTTTCACAGCAGAAGCAAACGCAATACTAACAGCTCTTAAATATACAAATAGACACCCTAAATATAAGCAATATTATAATATTTTCTGACTCTCTTTCTTGTCTTCAGGCGATTAAAAATATTTCTTGTAAACATCCACTTTTAATAGAAATTATAGAATTATATAATGATCTTGCAACTGGCCAATACGACATCGTCCTCTGTTGGTTACCCAGCCACGTTGGCATTTCTGGGAATACAATGGCCGATTTTGCTGCCAAGGCAGCACTCAACAAATCTGTGACACCACTTCTGATCCCATACTCTGATTACAAAGCTAGCATTAGAACTTACATCCGTGATCTGATGCAGAAGAAGTGGGACACCCAAGTAGGTATCAATAAATTACATGAAATAAAACCCTATATCGGTTACACTTACTTGGGTTGTCAGTCCAGATTTGAAGAGGTCATCATACGACGATGTCGTATTGGTCACACAAGATACACTCATGAATACCTATTGAAAGGTGAGGATCCTCCATTTGGTATCCCTTGTGATGAAAGAATCACAGTCAAGCATGTCCTGCTTGACTGTATTGAATATTCCATCACAAGGGATAACTATTTCAAATCACGAACGATGAAGGATCTTTTTGATAATATCAGTTCTCATTTAGTTATTGCATTTTTAAAAGAATTAGATTTGTTGAATGAATTGTAAATAGATAAATATTTTAAAATTGGTAGTTTAGTTGAGCAGCTGAGATTGTTAGTGGCTGTATCCTCACAGGGTGTTGAAGCATTGTAAAATTATTGTCCTCCTGTGGGGGTACGTAAGTCCCAAAACATTCAAGCTAAATTTATACTTACCATTAGTTTTAATCGTAGAATATATGTTATTTTAACTTATGGCTACTTTGTCTAAACTTGCTGCTGGCTGAAGGGATGGTGTAAATCCAGCTAGGGTCCATGTAGGAAGCAAATGTACTGTAAGTCCCCATGGTCCCTAGTATGGTGATCTGCCTTCAGTCGTTAGCAATCTACAGCCTGTTTTTATATTGTATTGTCATTTCTACTTCCAATATTTTAGATTTAATTGCTAGTTTTAAATGGATATCTGTGATACACTAGTAGTTTTACTGTTCTTCGTCAACAGGTTTTTTTAATTTTTAACTTTATTCATCTTTAATATAATTATAAAATGTTCTCGTCACGATATGGCTGAAATATATTGCCGATGTGACGATAAATATTAACTCACTCACTCACACCTTGAGGAAGACAGACTGCCATATAAACCTTGAGGAAGACAGACTGCCATATAAACCTTGAAGAAAAAAACAGACTGTCATATAAACCTTGAGGAAGAAAGACTGCCATATAAACCTTGAGGAAGACAGACTGTCATATAAACCTTGAGGAAGACAGACTGCCATATAAACCTTGAGGAAGCAGGGGTGAACGTTATTGGGTTGTTTTGCACAATATTTGTAAAGTAATTCTACCACCAATTGCGTCTGTAAAATGGTATTATATGAGCATTGCGTTCATGGCGACAGATACAGGGCTAGTACCATAGTACATGGATTGGGTCGTAATTGTTGAATTATATCCGATATTGTAAGTTGTCTGCAAACAGATCGTTTCTCTTTCGAGTGCAAGAAGTGAACTTAAATTTGGCAAAAAATGGTTTTGGTTAGACGACAGAAAGCTGGGATGTGGTTTCCCCCTGTGAGTAAATTACAACAATCCTTGAGATTTGTTTGTAAGGAAGCCATCGAGGGATATCTGGAAGTCTAAAGATTAACACATGATATATTTGAGATAACACATTCGCAGTAGATTCTAGTTTCCTTATGGTACATTTGGCAAAGGCATTGTGTATTCACACCTAACTTTTGATAAATACAATACTCACTTTCCGCACCCAATGCTATGAGTACCAGTGGTGCTGTTCTACACGGCTCGTGGTTTTCCTCACCATACAAAATGAATGTAAGCACCACAGCAAACATTGTTCAATCATTTACATTTGAAACTGAAACAATCAAAACAAATACGTACCTTTGTTTCCTTTCAATCACCAACAGCACCCAAATTTGTCATAGTGGGACATTGTAAAACAGATATTGAAATAGATACCCTAAACCCACTGAGGTGTTTTACATGTTAAATATTTGGACATGGTGTGAACACCTCCAAACATTTATCACATGTGAACATTGTACTGAAACCAATGGCAGAAGAATGTAAGAGCGATTTCAAAAGGAGTTAGATTTTTTGTGGATCGCATTTTTCATCATCTTATTCTTCTCCTGTCTGGGAAGAAAATATAATGCACAAAACACATAATTTATACCCAGGCAAAGAAACGTGTACCAAATAATGGCCTATGTATCTGTGATCACCCACAGTGTAAACACTGACAGTATTATTATAGGCATCAAATTATGACATTTATTTACGTAATTGATATGAAGTCTAGATCATTCATACAGATGATTAAGATGTAAAGGGAGACAAAATATAACAGGATTTAATAATATCTTTAATAGGATGTGATTATTAATATTTGTAAGGTAGGTATTCAGTGGCGGGGTAATATACATGAAAGTGGGTCGTCAGAGCTTGCAGGGGCAAGAGGTGGAAGGTAGAAGATATCAGCTGGGCTGGCAAGATGGAGCAACGTGCCCGCGGATCTTGGTACCATTTCTTGGTATTATAGGAGTCATATATGGTCAGGCGTAGAGAGGTTCTGAGATTCAGACGGTAAGGGAGCCCATCTTACTATCTGAATCCGCTTTGCAGACTGCTGATAAATTTTCAACCACGCAGATCTTGTATCTGCATCATCTGTCAAATATCTATCACGACCAAGATCAGGGTGTCCCAAAAGTTATCATGTTGTTTAGCAACAAAATAGATAGTTTTTCAAAAGGTTATAAATGGCTCTGTTGATGGGTCAACTGTGAATAATCTTAAAGTGTACCGTCACGGTAAGATATGCCCCTTACCCAGAGGCAGTTGCAGCTGTGTCTCAATAACACAGACATTTAGTTACAAAGGAATAGTTTGAAGTTTTTAAAACAAAAAACAAATTACAATCAAATCGGCCTGAAATATCAACCGTTTAGTGACCCCCAATTACATCCATCTCATATGCCGAATAAAGTTGCAAACAGAAGTCAACTTCTTGGGTGTACGTTTTGACCATCACCTTACTTCAAGTCACACCTAAAACATATCAAAGATAAGTGTCTGAAGGCACTGGATTTATTGAGTCCAGTTCCCAGAGGTGATTTTGATGGAGCATGAAACAGTTATCTGGTAATATAAGAGCCCATACATCACCAAGGCCTCAACTCTGTATCAGGGCCTTAAGGACTTCTCCAGATGTATGGCTACGCCAAATTATCTCTCCAGTACATACCTAAATTGCGTTATTGCAAACCTCGTTATTGTGGGTCAGTTTTTAACCGAAAGTATGAGGAACTATTTCTGAAATTACTAAACTAGTTCCACCAATCGGTATTCGGCTCAAACCACACATAACAGCTGCGAACCTTGATACTGAGATAATTTCCCTATTCCAGATTAACCTACACCTACACAGTTAATTAGACAAGATGTACATCTTACTAAATTCAAAATAATCTGAAACAATCATTTTTGATTATAAAGATGAATTTTAGCAATGGATAATGGAATATGATTCTTATCGTTCAGTAATAATGAATGGATCGGCGGATGATAGCAAGGTTTTGAAAGTCAGTGTCGTTTGATCTAAACTATATCGTTCAGGATACCAGACAATAACTCAATCTTTGCATCTGAAGGCTATTCTGGCAGACTTAAAGTACATTCAGTATCAATGAAATACTAATCAGTTTTATCATCTTTTCTGAATCTGTCGTGACTCCAGGCACTAAAATTATATCGTATAGTCATCCAAATGTTCTTGATATTTTAAAATTGTATCAGGATCTTTCTACTGACGAATACGACATCGTTGTTTGGGTGGGTACCGAGTCACGTAGACATATTTGGCAATATCAAAGCTGATGCTGCAGCTAAAGCAGCCATTTACACATCTGCCTCTCCACTTTTGATACCACATTCTGATATTAATACCTGTATCAGAGAATATATACGACAGATAAAGCAAACAAAGTGTAACATCCATGTCGGTATGAAACAAACTTTAGAGGGGCGGTGGGGTAGCTTCATGGTTAAAGCGTCCGCTCGTCACGCTTAAGACATGGGTTCGATTCCCCACATGGGTACAATGTGTGAAGTCCATTTCTGTGTGCTCCGCCGTGATATTGCTGGAAAATTGGTAAAATCGGCGTAGAACCATACTCATTCACTCACTCACTCACATACTAGGGCTGACCATCGAGACATGATGCAGTTGTAATGCGACGATGTTATCTATGAATGCTTGTTGAAAGGTGAGGATCCTCCATTTTGTATCCCTTATGATGAGACAATCACAACCAAGCACGTTTTGCTTCAAGTAATGTAAAAATATTGCCCTCTGGTGATAGCATGTTGGTCCTAATGCATTGCGGACAACCAGAACTCTATGCATGGCTAGCATAACTACCAGAACTCTATGCATGGCTAGCATAACTACCAGAACTCTATGCATGGCTAGCATAACTACCAGAACTCTTTTCATGGCTAGCATAACTACCAGAACTCTTTTCATGGCTAGCATAATTACCAGATACCAAAGTGATGGTTTAAATTCTGCTGAAAAAACATGCAGCAAAGTAAGTACTGTAGGTTCCACGTCCTCCAGTTCCATCTCTGTATGCTGGTGGTCTATACCTCGTATTTTAATAGTAAACTTCTGTTGGTGTATTTGTTGAGTAGAAAGTTTTAGTATTTGAAATTATTGGTTTTTGACTTTTGCTAATGTTTTACTCTCCCTTGTGACAGCTATTTATCATATTTAGCATAACTGTTCTCGCCAATACGACTGAGATACTGCCAATGTGACGATGATGTTTAACCCACTAGCTCACCTGTAGAAGATATTTCTAAATTCGACACATCAGCAAGAAAAGCTATGTCTTATGGATTTGCCAGCTTTTTTTCTCAGATGAACAATTGACTTGCATTGTATGTGTTTGTGACGGCTCCTTGTTAAGAGTGCTTAGTAGACACTTCTCATGATATACGTACACTATATTTTTCTTTCGGCAGACATCCCTGAGGGTATTCATTCCCATGGCTGAAAGTATGAACACATAATGCGTATATTAGAAAGTTGTCAAATGTAAGAAATGTTACTTTTGTGGTAACGTCAAAGCGTTCCGTCTTTGTTTTGGATCAGTCACGACAACAATTTATTATTATTTGCATTTCGAGCCGTTGTTTAACACAGGGGTTGTTGTTACCGCTCACAAGTCCCTAATTCTTTCAGAGGCATCGTGCTAGATCGTGCTCGCTGTCTGTCAGAAATGACAGAAGAAGCTATAGCAGCTGATATAAAATCAGTTGAATAGCGCTTTGCCAGAAAACAGAGGCTGGAAATATTGTCAAAACTCATAATTACCCTTCCACATTCTCATTATTTCTAAAAAATTCTCAAATCAATACAATCTGGTTAATTTAACCTCGGAGTGGTGTTTAAAGTCCCAAATTCACTCTGGTGTTATCAGTGTCAAAGGTTTAGCCATACAGTCAGATTGCACTGATAAGGCAAGAGGTTTCCGTAGAAGTGAAAAATATGCACGTACACAGGTGACATGTGCAAATTCACAGATGGCATCAAATGTGCCAACTGCGACGTACAGCACTTGTCCTCTCCCAAAACCTGTCCAGTTTTTTTAATATGAAACAAAAATATTAAAAGCTATTAATGGTAAATGTTGACTTCTGAGAGCTACTGGTGGATAAGGGAGGGTGTTATACTCAGCCTTGATTAACTGAATATTTCAAGTCGTTGCTGTCCGATTAAGATTCAACATTATCTTAACGGTATGGCCACTGTATGTATCTACATCTTCAACTGTTGAGCTAAATGATCCTCAGGCACTCCACGATCAGCTCCCCCAGCCCTGTTTGGTTGTGGGCAATGTAAACGGGTATAATCCACTTTAGGGTAGTGCTGACACAAACAGTAAACAGGAAACATTAGAAGAAGAAACCTACCTGCATCAAAGAACAGGTACATACTCACCTGTTGATAGCCTCTTGCTGATCTACTTCATGGATTCGAATGGTCATTTCTACTGGGCACCCATGAAGGGCCACCTCCTCGTGGTGGGTGCTGGGCCACGCTAAGCGCCCTTCGACCCCCCGTTGTGGACCCGGGGGGATATTTGGTCCACCAACACGTTTGCCGTGGGTTGCGCCCCTGTGTCGGTGGAGGACGGGAGGCTGGTGGTAAAGGGCACTGGTTCCAGGAGCAGTGTTCCTTTGCCCAACACACCACTTCGCCCCTTACTTCACCTAGACGGGTGGTAGAACTGGCCCGGTTCTATCAATCGGCTGGTCACGTCAAGCCCTGTGCATGGTGGATATATATTTGCACATTTTCTCATTTTGAGGGTATTGGCTTTTTCGATTTCACGATTACAAGAGTCCTATGCCAGAAGGCGGTGGCTCATGGGCCAATCTGGTGATATGGATCTCTGAATACTCAGTTTCTTGAGACTAATGTCATGGGCCGAACCAGCCTGGCATGTGATCTTTTAGAATTTTCAGCTATTTATGTCTGTATTTCTGGAGTATAACATCCCTGTAGCCCTGGTGTTGCAGTTAGGTTTCCACTGCAACATCGTCCTTGTTGACACTCGATGACAGGTGGGGAGCAGGGTTGTCGAACAATATTATTATACCATGGCTCACAACACACACTCTGGTTCATCCAAAACAAATAAGCGGAGACATCTTTCGTCGTCATCTGATGAAGATGTATCCCCTTTATTGCATGATTCCTGGCCAAGGTTCTTGGTTATTGCAACTGATGATGGAAGTCCATTAAATATCGATCCCTTTGCCGTATCCAAGGGCATCCAAGGTGTCTACGGGGAAGTAAAGAATGTCACTCGCCTCCGAAATGGTTCAATCTTGGTTGAATGTGCAAAGCCTCAGCAATCTGTCAATCTATTGGGCTTACAGCAGTTTGTAAACAAACAGGTTGTTGTCTCAGCGCATAAGACTTTCAACACTTGCAGAGGTATTGTAAGAGACAGGTCCCATTGTCTGTCGGATATGACCGAAGAGGAGATTGCGGCAGAGCTGAAGGACCAAGGCGTTACTATGGTGAAGCGTTTTACTAGAAAACAAGAATCAAACATAGTGAAAACAAACACATATCTTTTCACGTTTTGTATGACTACACTTCCCAAATCCATTAAAGCTGGATACTGTAAGACTGGAGTGGATGTATATGTGCCAAATCCGCTGCGGTGTTACAAGTGCCAAACATTTGGCCATGGTGCAAGGTCTTGCACCGGTAAATCTGTATGCTCCCGCTGCAGTGAACGTCATGAGAGTACTGACTGCAATAATACCATAAAATGCTCAAACTGCAGTGGTGACCACCTGGCATCATCAAAATCTTGCCCAAGGTTTGAATATGAGGCCAAAATTCTTAAAATCAAATGTACAAACAACATCTCATACTTTGAAGCGAAGAAAGTAGTTAATGCTCAATCCAAATCTTCTACCGGTCCAACATACTCAGCCGCAGTTACTTCCTCTGCTCCGACACCTGTTCCTAAAACTCACTCAGTTTCAACTGAATGTCAAACTGTTATATCTTGGTTGAATGCTGATCCAATAACCTTGGATGACAATGATAAAATATCAAACGATCATCGATGCACATCAGCCTCTCAGACTGAGGAAACTCAACCAGACGATGTCCATTCGACTCAGGAAACGCAGAGTGTTGCCCACCTTTCAAATAAAGAAAAGAAAAAGTTAAGAAGAAAGAACAGGACTCTTCAACATATGGAAGAGTCTCCTTCGTTGACACCTCCTGTGACGGTTCAAAATTCATTTGAGCCACTTGCTATGGATTCTTTGAGCCCTCCTGTGGTGGTCCAAAATTCGTTTGAACCACTTGACATGGAGATTGCTTCTTCATACACAACGTGTAGGAGTGATGGCTCCTTGCATTCTCGATCTCCAGTCAAACCACCATAAACATTTTTTTATGAACTTAATCCAATGGAATTGCAGGGGTCTTAGGAACAATTTTCAGGATCTACAATTATTATCGCAGGATTATCTTTCGTTACAATTCACCTTCACTCTTTGTTCATTGTACATTTCTCCATCTTCAGCTCTTCAGCAGTCTGATCTTCAGGATCTATTCGACCAGCTTCCCAAGCCCTGTATTATCATGGGTGATCTTAACGGTCATAACCCTTTGTGGGGAAGTACTGATACTAACATTAAAGGGAAAATCCTCGAAGACTTCATTTCTAATAATGACCTGTGCATCTTTAATGATGGATCAGCCACGTATTTACACCCTGGTACAGGAACATATTCTGCACTAGATCTATCACTCACAGACCCAAATATTTATAACGAATTCGAATGGTCAGTTCATGATGACCTGTGTGGAAGTGACCATTTCCCCACAATACTTTCAGCTGTAAATCCAACTGATGATCCTCCTGCAACAAGGCGAAATTTTAATAAGGCCAACTGGTCATTATATCAGACACTTTGTACTGACGAACTGAAATCTGACTTTTTTTGTCAATGCTCTAGATCCTATTCAGTTGTTCTCGGATAAACTGAATCAAATAGCTGATGAAACTATTCCTAAGTCCTCTGCGACACCACACATTCGTAAACCATGGTTTACTGATGATTGTAAACAGGTCAGGAAGTGTAGGAAGAAGGCAGAGAAATACTTTCGCCGGCATCCTACAGTTCACAATTTAAATAATGTCAAAATAAATAGTGCCAAAGCTCGACGTGCCTTTAAACAGAATAAACGTCAGTCTTGGCGAAATTATGTTTCCAAGTTAAATTCACGCACACCAATTTCAAAGGTGTGGAACATGATTCAACGAATAAAGGGCAAAGGTTCCAAATCTACTGTCCACCATCTGAAGGATGGTGATAATTTATTAACTGATAAGTCTGACATTGCCAATACGCTTGGTGAAACTCTCGCCAAACATTCTTCTTCGTCAAATTACGTACCAGAATTTCAAAAATATCAGAAACAACAAGAGAAAAGGAGAATAAATTTTAACTCAGACAATGGTGAAGACTATAATGAATTATTTTCATTACATGAGCTCCACACTGCCCTTGCGCAAGCTCATGATACAGCAACAGGAGCTGATAATATTCACTATCAGCTCTTGAAGCATTTACCTGAATCATGTTTGGAAACTCTTCTAAATATTTTTGACACAATATGGACTTCAGGCAATTTCCCACCTTCGTGGCGTAATGCCATTGTAGTCCCTTTACCAAAGCCTGGCCGGGATCATACTGATCCGTCTAATTACAGACCAATCTCTTTAACGAGTTGCGTCTGTAAAACCATGGAAAGAATAGTAAATAATCGATTAACATGGTATCTTGAAACCAATAATCTCATAACAAATATTCAATGTGGTTTCAGGAAAAATCGTAGTACCATTGATCATTTGGTACGATTAGAATCCTTTGTCAAAAATGCAATAGTCAATAAACAACATGCAGTATCGATATTCTTTGATCTCGAGAAAGCGTACGATACCACCTGGCAGCATGGCATTTTAAAGGATTTACATGATTTTGGTTTAAGGGGTCGTTTGCCTCTTTTTATATCACAGTTTTTAAAAGACAGGCAATTTCAAGTCCGAGTGGGTTCAACCCTGTCTGACTATTACAATCAGGATCAGGGTGTCCCACAAGGCAGTATTTTGTCTGTCACTTTATTTAGCATTAAGATCAACAGTTTATCCAAGGTTTTAAATGATTCCATTGATGGATCACTTTTTGTGGATGATTTTAACATTTCTTGTCGCGGTAAGAATATGCATACTATTGAACGGCAACTGCAGTTGTGTTTAAATAAAATAAATAAATGGTGACTTGAAAACGGCTTTAAGTTTTCTAAATCAAAAACTAATTGCATATATTTCTGCCGTAAATATAAACCACATAACGACCCAGAACTATCTTTAAATGGCACTCCCATCAAGGTTGTAAAAGAAGCCAAGTTCTTGGGTCTCATTTTCGACTCCCATTTAACTTTTCTTCCACATATCAAATCTCTCAAAACCAAATGCCTGAAGGCATTCCATTTATTGAAAGTCGTGTCAAATTCAAGGTGGGAGGGGATCAAGCTACGCTCCTACACCTTTACAGATCACTTGTCCGCTCGAAGCTTGATTATGGCTCCATCGTATATGGTGGAGCCTGTAAAAGCAACCTAAAACTCTTAGATTCAGTCCACCATCAAGGTCTGAGACTTTGTCTTGGGTCCTTCAGAACTTCTCCTGTTGACAGTCTTTACGTCGAGGCAGATGAACCTTCTCTTAACCAACGGCGTATAAAATTATCATTACAATATATTACAAAACTATATTCTAATGAGTCTAACCCTGCATATAACTGTGTCTTTCATCCCCTCTATGGGGCTTTATACAACAAAAAACCTTCTCTTGTTCCGCCTCTTGGGCACAGACTTAAGCCATTCCTGTCTGCTGCCGGCATTGAGCTGGAAAATATAGCTCCTTCCCGTCTTCTTTCTTCTCCTCCTTGGCAATTGGTGAGGCCAGACGTTGACTTAACATTAACCACATTAAAAAAATCCGAAACTAATGATTTACAGTATAAACTAGAATTTAGTCAATTAAGAAATAACTATCATACATATAAATCGTTATATACAGATGGATCCAAGGATGGTGGCGCGGTTGCTTGTGCCACTGTCATTGGGTCCAAAACAATATCTTCCAGACTACCCAATGACAGTTAAATTTTCACAGCAGAAGCAAACGCAATACTAACATCTCTTAAATATATTACTAAACACCGTAAATATAAACAATATATCATCTTTTCAGATTCTCTTTCGTGTCTTCAGGCTATTAAAAATCTTTCTTGCAAACATCCACTTTTAATAGAAATTATTGAATTGTACAATGAACTTGCTACTGGCCAATGCGACATCGTCTTTTGTTGGTTACCCAGTCACGTTGGCATTTCTGGGAACACAATGGCTGATATTGCTGCTAAGGCAGCACTCAACAAATCTGTGACACCACTTCTGATCCCATACTCTGATTACAAAGCTGCTATAAGATCTTATATCCGTGAACTGATGCAAAAGAAGTGGGACACCCAAGTAGGTATCAATAAATTACATGAATTAAAACCCTACATCGGTTACACTTACTTGGGTTGTCAGTCCAGATTTGAAGAGGTCATCATACGACTATGTCGTATTGGCCACACAAGATATACTCACGAATACCTATTGAAAGGTGAGGATCCTCCATTTTGTGTCCCTTGTGATGAAAGAATCACGGTCAAGCATGTCTTGCTTGACTGTGTTGAGTATTCCATCACAAGGGATAAATATTTTAAATCACGAACTATGAAGGATCTTTTTAATAGTATCAGTTCTCATTTAATTATTGCATTTTTAAAAGAATTAGATTGGTTAAATGATTTGTAAATACATAAAAATTTTAAGATTGGAAGTTTGAATTAGTAACTAAGATTGTTAGTGGCTGTATCCTCGAGGGGGGTTAAAGTACTGTAAAACTATTGTCCTCCTGAGAGGGTATGTGTCCCACAACATTCGAAGTAAATTAAAATGTTCCCCTTTTTAATCGTAGAATACCTGTTCTTTTAATGTATGGCTAGTTTTGCTAAATTGCTAACGGCTGAGGGATGATGTAAATCCGGCTAGGGTCCATGCAGGAAGCAAATGTACTGTAAGTCCCCATGGTCCCTAGTATGGTGATCTACCTTCAGTTGTTGGCGATCAATAGCCTGTTTTTTATATTGTATCGTCTTGTATAGTTCAAATGTTTTAGATTTAGTTACTAGTTTTATATCTATATCTGTGATAATCTAGTTATTTTACTGTCCTGCGTCGGCAGAATTTTATAATTTCACTTAAATTGTTGATATCTTTAGAACTTGCTTTAGTCACGATATGGCTGAAATATTGCCGATGTGACTTAAAATTTTAACTCACTCACTCATTTCGACTGTGTAAGTGATTATTTTCCGATCATATTGAACCCATGACCCTATCTGATGTTCCTTCCTTCAACAAAAAGTTAACTGGCCTTTTTTTAAAGTATTGACTTCAAACACGTAAACACCTGGATCCGGTTGTATCATTGCTTCATTAACTAATCTCAACATTAAACCCTAATGATACATTAAATCCTTAATGCATCATTAGTTAATGACATCATTAAAAACGGTTGTATCAAACACTTATTAGCGTATCATTATCTAATGACGTCCTAATGTAAATATTTTCATTAAATCCGGGGATTCCCCTAATTTTTTCCCACAATTCCTCGCTGTAAACATGTAAGTGTTACTCTCGGTCTTCAGTCAAAATGGCATCTTTAGGGCTAAACCTCGGAACAAAAACAAACATTTCGACTGCTGTGAAGAAACACGTCTAAATAATTCTGAAACGTCGCCGATAAACCTAGAATCGGTTGGGATGTTTTGGAATATACACGAACACGAACGCCGAAGTTAGCTTTCCGTCATATTGGATAGTGTTTACAAAATCAAGTTTCGCTAAGGCCAGTCATAGGACGCCTAATACATCATGTATATTTCATCTTCAGTTGTGACAAATGCATTGCTGAATTCCTCATACATTTTAGAATCAAATTCCAAATGTCTTTGTCACTATAACCATGTGTCTAAGAAAAAACGAAACATATTGGGTGTGAAAACGGGACGTTGTGCTCATTACACAGCGCTTGCTAGAAATATATAATCAAAGCAAAAATCAGATTTTATACTGTGCAGCATTTTCTCAATTTTTTAGACATCAGTTCGTCTATTCGTAGCATGCATGAGCTCAATATTTTTAGAATATGCACGGAAAGAGTATCGTAGCAAGAACTAGAAAACTTAAAACAGATACAATACTGAAATTTGATATATTTACACGAAAGTTCTGTGCAGCGAGACGCCATGCGAGACGCAAAATCATGGAGAACGACATAGGCAATTATCGGCATTTCTGACTTTTTCAATGAAAACAATTAAAACAAACAACCATACGCAGATAGTCAGAATGTTTCCGATTACTTACATCATACATTTATGGACAAAGGTTCCCTCACAAAATCGTGGGCACCCATATCCACGAAGCCGCCATTTCATGAGAAATCGGTCATCGGTAGTGATGTCATACATCAACATTGTTGGACATATGTGGCAATTTCTTTGAGGTGAAGGTCGGTTGAATAAGAGTAAACACAATCACACTGTCCTGCAGATTATACTTGTATTATTTATGTATACTTTGCGTATCGTTCACATATGGTTTCATGAAACTAATTTCATTATCAACATTTAGTATTTTAAACCTAAGTAAATAATGAAATGTATATATGCACACGTTTTTAAAGGATATGTCTTGTTCATTGAATTTGTTTATGTTGTGTTATAGACAAAACACTGGCGTATAATCATTGGCCAGGTGCGCGTTTGTCACAAATGTTTTGAGTATCATTGTTTTCGATAATTCCGTGAACAAACATCACGAAAATATAGTGTCCTTATTCACAGCAAATTCTCGCCAGGACCAGGACCCGGTTGTATCAAATTTTAATGAAGCATTAACGTGCCATTAAACGTTCATTAACTAATGTATCATTAAATTCTGTTGTACTAACGTTTTAATGATGCTCTGTTGTCATTAGTGCGTCATTTACTTAATGAAGGTCCTGGGGTATCATTAGAGCGTCATTAAACTTCCTGGAAAAGTGATCATTGCGCCAGAATTTCGTTTGCGCCGCACTGGATCTACCTACAGCTATAAAATTACACAGAAATGTAGAGTATTAAATGGCGTATCTCATGGTATAAACTCAGTTTGAAAAGTAGACATTGCTTAATGTTACTCCTAATTTTGTTCTGCGTTAAAAACAGTAAATTCCTCTGCTTTTTATCGTGCACTGATGAAAGTACTGTGCTACTATATTTTCAATCTGGCATCTTTACGGAAAGTGTGAGCGAACAAAATTCTGCCTGATACCTGAATGACATAGGTATGTATTAAATTAGCTTGTGTGCTTATGTATAACGTTATACACTCAATCTTAAAAGTGACTCACAATATGTGTTGAAAATGGATTTTCCCTTTTGACATCAAATGGCTACATAAAGGTCACACGCTTATAAAGATAAGGGGGCCTCACTCCGGTATGCTTAACACTAAGTCACTTGGCGAGAATTTGCTGTGAATAAGGACACAATATTTTCGTGATGTTTTGTTCACGGAATTATCGAAAACAATGATACTCAAAACATTTGTGACAAACGCGCACCTGGCCAATGATTATACACCATTGTTTTGTCTATAACACAACATAAACAAATTCAATGAACAAGACATATCCTTTAAAAACGTGTGCATATATACATTTCATGAAATAAATAAATCATTTTTATTTATTATGTCAGTTTTACTTAGGTTTAAAATATGAAATGTTGATAATGAAATTAGTTTCATGAAACCATATGTGAACGATACGCAAAGTATACATAAATAATACAGGTTTAATCCGCAGGACAGTGTGATTGTGTTTACTCTTATTCAACCGACCTTCACCTCAAAGAAATTGCCACATATGTCCAACAATGTTGATGTATGGCATCACTACCGATGACCGATTTCTCATGAAATGGCGGCTTCGTGGATATGGGTGCCCACGATTTTGCGAGGGAACCTTTGTCCATAAATGTATGATGTAAGTAATCGGAAACATTCTGACTATCTGCGTATGGTTGTTTGTTTTAATTGTTTTCATTGAAAAAGTCAGAAATGCCGATAATTGCCTATGTTGTTCTCCATGATTTTGCGTCTCGCATGGCGTCACGCTGCACAGAACTTTCGTGTAAATATATCAAATTTTAGTATTGTATCTGTTTTAAGTTTTCTAGTTCTTGCTACGATACTCTTTCCGTGCATATTCTAAAAATATTGAGCTCATGCATGCTACGAATAGACGAACTGATGTCTTAAAAATTGAGAAAATGCTGCACAGTATAAAATCTGATTTTTGCTTTGTTTATATTTCTAGCAAGCGCTGTGTAATGAGCACAACGTCCCGTTTTCACACCCAATATGTTTCGTTTTTTCTTAGACACATGGTTATAGTGACAAAGACCATTTGGAATTTGATTCTAAAATGTATGAGAAATTCAGCGATGCATTTGTCACAACTGAATATGAAATATACATGATGTATTAGGCGTCCTATGACTGGCCTTAGCGAAACTTGATTTTGTAAACACTATCCAATATGACGGAAAGCTAACTCGGCGTTCGTGTTCGTGTATTTTCCAAAACATCCCAACCGATTCTAGGTTTAACGGCGACGTTTCAGAATTATTTAGACGTGTTTCTTCACAGCAGTCGAAATGTTTGTTTTTGTTCCGAGGTTTAGCCCTAAAGATGCCATTTTGACAGACGAACAAGAGTAACACTTACATGTTTACAGCGCGGAATTGTGGGAAAAAATTAGGGGAATCCCCGGATTTAATGAAAATATTTACATTAGGACGTCATTAGATAATGATACGCTAATAAGTGTTTGATACAACCGTTTTTAATGATACCATTAACTAATGATGCATTATGGATTTAATGTATCATTAGGGTTTAATGTTGACATTAGTTAATGAAGCAATGATACAACCGGATCCTGCGCTCTCAACCAACAGTTACGAATTATAACAATCATTATCTTATGGACAGTTAAACTTGCTGATGCATGACGATTTGTATCCATGCTGACTACAAACAAGCCAGGAAGGGACATGAAGAGGCTGAGCATTATTGATAAATTTCTACTCTGGTTAGCCATTCTTCCTTGGTTGAGTGTTCCTAAATTCCTGAAATACAAAGAACACCAGGAAATTAAAAGTAGTTCAGATAAGGAAAAAGACAATAATGAAATCTTTTCTATTTATGCGCTTTATTCTACTCTCCAACAAGCTCATGCTACTGTTTTAGGAGCAGATAACATACATGATAAACTCCTGAGTCATTTACAGAAACCATATTCAGAAAGGTTTGTAAGTACATTTGATGATATTTGGACCTCTGGTAAACTTCCTTCTCCCTGGCGTGAGGCCACAGTTCTACCCATACCAAAGCTGGGCATGATCATACTGATCCCACAAATTATAGACCTATGTCACCGACCAGCTGCGTTTGAAAAACCCGGGAACGTACGGCCAACAATAGTGTAACATGGTTCATACAATCAAATAATTTGATTGCACATATTCAGTGGGGTTTCCATAACGATCGCAGTACCATTGACCATTTAGTTCCATTGTAGTCATTTATAATAAATGACATTAACGTGAAACAATAGCAATACTGTTGAAAGGCAAATGCAAATATATTTAGATATATTAGATAAAGGGTGTTCTAAAAATGGATTTTAATTTTCAAAATTGTGTCAATTTGTGTCGATAATATAAATCACATATAAAATGTGTATAAATGTATATTATGCCTTTAAGCACTGGATATATTAAAAGTTGGGAGGAGGTAAAAATAACACTGCCCACTGAAGTACTGATCCGTTCTAATCTGGATTACAGTAGAGCTTGTGAAAGAAATTTACAACTATTAGATTTTATTCATCATCTAGGGTTGGGGCTTAGCCTTCGAACCTTTAAGCCTTCAGTACTTCACTCATTCATAGTTTGCATATTGAGGTTGATGAGCCATTCCTAAACCTACGCCGCCTTACATCATGTTTATAGTATATTCCTGAATTACCTTCTAGTAAATCCAATCCTGCATATAACTGTGTTTTAATCCACTTTTTAAAGAACTCAACAACAACAAACCATCACTTATTCAACCACTTGGAATTAGAATACAATCTAGTATTTCTTTTGCTAAAATAGGTCTTGAAAATTTCTCTTCTCCACCAAGGTGGTAAGGCCAGAGATGGACCTTTTGTTAACTAAACAGAAGGTATCTGAAACAAACCAGCTGAAATAAAATAATAAACGAAGAAACAAGTATGTTTTTCAAATCCATCTTCACAGATGGATCCAAGGATGGTAGCGCATGGCAGCTCCATTTTCAGAGCAGAAGCTAATGTCATATTAACCGCTCTAAATGTATCAATAACCAGATTCTCTCTCGGCTATCAAAAGCAGCTTTTCTAAACATCAACTTTTAATTGAAATCATTGAATTTAATAATGTTCTTATTTCTGGCCACTACGACATCGTCTTCTGTTGCTTATACACACTTCACACTTGAGGCGGAATGAGTCGGAATGCCGTCGGAATGAAAATTCCTGGAGATTCCTGGAAATTCGAACTGCATTCTATAACTTCTTACTCCATTCCGAATGCACTCCAACTATTCGTGTCAACTCTTGTAACATGCCCGAATGTTTTGAACATGTTCAAAACTTTCGAGGTACATTCGAAGTGGAAAAATATCGGACAGCATTTGAAGATGATGATGATGATGATAATGATGATGATGATCATGATGATCATGATGACGATTGTCTTTATTTCCTCCAGATAGGTCCGAAGATCCTCAAAACATCATGGTTATATAATTATATAATTAACAGAATACTCAACAAACATACACACACACACACATATATATATATTATATATATGTACATACATAGAATATGGGAACATTTCCCCAAATATATACAGGTTATTTACAGCCAGGTATTGGCTAGATTATTACCACAGGTAATTGAGGATATATTTTAGTTTATACAAATACTTTCAGAATTCTATAATAGTGAAATGCCTTGTTATTTCATGAATATCATTGTTATTGGCCCCAAGAAAGAATGCCAGCATGTCATGCTCTTCCATCATCTCTATTTTGATATACATGTCAATATCAAGATGATCGATTAGAGTTGAGAAAAATACATCTCTCTCTGAAAGTAGAGATCCACAGTTTAGGATAACATGGTGATAGAAATCGTTAGCGAAGGTATTAATTTTTTTACATTCTTTTGATAGTTTGCTTCCGTATCCAATCCTTATTACATATTGCAATTCTTCTCTCAGTTCTGGATATAACAATGCCATGCTGTATCGCACATGAGGTGAAAGTGCTGTATGGATTTTAGAATATCTAGACAAGTCAGCTCTGCATGATAGTTTATATTTCCAAACTTCTTCCTCGTGGTTACTTATTTCATTTACTACAATCTTTCTCCACTTATGTTTCGCCGGGAATTCACCTGTGCAGATGTAATCAAATACATAATTAAGTAAGTTATATTTCTTAGCTGTTGAAAGCAGTACTCCACATAAACTGTCTAAGTTCTTAGTATGAGAATAATAGAGTGAGGTAGATGCACAAAAGATTGTTTTATAGATTGGGACACATGATAAGTTACAGAGACGCCCAAGCAGCTGTACCATGTAGTCTGCATTTATCTATATAGCCGACCATGCTCCAGAGTCCTAGATCAGCAATGGTGGCGTCAGTAGGAGAGCGTTTATCAAAACCTTGTACAATCCCGGCAAAGTAGCGCTGAGTGCTTTCAGTTAGTTCAAGGTCTTTACCATGGAGAGTCGGTAGTAATTCACAGCCATAAAAACTCGTTGTTAATATCATTCTTTTCCATATCTTAATACTTGAATACTGATGTAAATCCCTACTGTTTAGACAAACAGAGAGGAGGGAATTAACAGTGCGCCTTGGTTTACTACAGCTCTCCTCAATATACAGTTTAAAAGAGAGATTACTTTGGAGAAGAACACCCGCGTACTTTACACTATCAGACAGGGGTATGTCATGATCTCCAAGATGATAAGCATGCATACGCATTAGTTGCTTCTTTTTTTGAAACACCACAATGTTACTTTTTGATGCATTATAGGTTAATCGCCATTTGGATGCGTAATTAACAACTGTGTCTAAAGCTAGTTGTAGACTTTTAGGGCTGTAACTAGTAAGTGTAGTATCATCAGCAAGTAGTACACATGGCAATCTAACGTTATATATACATATTCCAGTGTCTACCTGCCGGAGCTCAGTTATGAGGTCAATTATGTACACGAGAAATATCCAAGCTGAGATAACTCTACCCTGATCGATGCCTTGTTTAACAGCAAAGGTATCAGACTGTTTACCCTTATACTGGACGCAAGCATACATGGAAGTGTAGCAGTGACGTAGCAGAGACCACATTTTACCTTTTATACCCAGATGATAAAGTTTAACGAAGAGACCCGATTGCCATATTCGGTCAAAGGCCTTCTCGTTATCTAGGAATGCTGTGTAGATACATGACCCCCTATTAAGATAGGTTTGCACACATTCAATAAGGGTAAATAGCGACATGACAGCGCCATGTTCTTTCCTAAATCCAAATCGTAGCACATCGGGAAAATTGCAAGCATTTTGGGAGGTCCACGTTTCTAGTCTTTCTAGGAGAATTTTCTCAAAAAGTTTACTTAAACAAGATGTGAGCGTAATGCCTCTATAATTGGCCGGGTTTGATTTATCCTTTTTACCCTTGTAGATGGGTATAATCACCCCGTGTCTCTACGCAGCAGGTGTGTACTGAAGTCTGAGAATAGCATTGAATAATAGTGCTAACTTCCCTACCAAAAGCTCACCTCCAAAAGCTCACCTCCAAACATCACATGCTCATTATTAATTTTGTCAGGGCCAGGCGATTTGTTTCTACTCAGTTTCTGTATATATCTTGTGATTTCGTGAACGGATATGTCTTCACAGAGCATATTATCAACCCATGAGTTAGTTTCATTGCTGGAGGCTAATTTGACAATTTCACAGTCAATTCGATGTTTGAAATCTTGATCAAATTGGTCACAATCGTACGGTTTTGCTAAATCTGCATAGTATCACAGCAAAAATAACTTGGTTTCCGCAATGCGGAAACCTGGTGGAAAGTGGACTGAAACTTAAGTTTCCACCTAGAATCCAGTGAGTTTCCGTTCTTTTACATTGAGTTTCCGCAATAACGGAAAATTACAATTACCCACTTTCTAAGGGTTTCCGCAAGGTTTCCGTTACCCACACTCCAACAGGTTTCCGCAAGGTATCCGTTACCCACACTCCGACAAGTTTCCGTTGAGTTTCATTTAACTTTGAATCCATCAGGTTTCCGCAAGGTTTCAGTTATTAATAAGACTCCAACAGGTTTCCGCAGAGTTTCAGTTACCAACTATTCGACATAGTTTCCGCATAGTTTCAGTTACCGGTTTCAATTTCAGGTTGACAGGTTTTCATATGCGTTTCAAAGAGCCAAATTTAAACATTCTTCTTTACTCATATCATAAACTCTTGTTAAAAACAATATAAGCAATTTGTTATCATGACATTTACTTAAAGAAAAACAGAATATATAATAAGATTCATTGTTTTATTTTCTCAACATGAATATGAATTAGCATTTAAGGCAAATAAAGATCATACATATAACTAGTAATATAGCACTAAAAAACAGGGCAAAACATTTTGGCATAACTCAATCCAGTTTAAGAAATCATATATCATTTATAACAAATGGTAATTTTTCATCAGTTAAACTTTCATTCACTTATTATCTTGAAATAGCATGTTAGATATGAAATTTATTTCTAAAATCATGCTAATGGTGAAAAATAACATTAACATACAACTTAACACAGTAATAAAACATAGCTGTATCGGACATTTATTTGCACGCCTTGGCATTCAGCCACACACTCTATGTCACAACTATCGCCAAACATCCACTATGATATACACCATACAATAACACAACATACAGCTTACAATACAAAAATAAAATAAAAAAATTACATTATGAAATTGAAAATAAATTCAATTATATTGCAAGAGTTGGTCAGTTAGCCCAATAAGGGGCATCCCTGGGTGGAGATCCCTCCGGTTGATTGGATGCCTCATCCTCGTCCTCACGTTGGCCATGACGAGAGCAGTGGAGGTGTAGATTCTTTCCAAGTCCAGTGTCGTCGTGTATGCCCTAAGCTTGCTGGACTCCCAGACAAAGGGGACGGAATGCAACTAATTGACGTCATCTTCGTCACTCACGACTGGTGATGTCATGTCTATGGTGAGTGTTGTCGCTACCTTTTTCTTTCGTCTATCTGGCCAATCGATAGATGCAAGTCTGTTTAGGCGTTGTGCAAGTTTCTGAAAATGGCAGGTAATAACGAATTACTAGGTTATTTTGATAAATTACACAAACATCAATCAACAAGAAACTGACAATGCCAAGGATGATTTAAAATAAGTAATCCAAAAGGAAGTTTGAATAAAAGAGAACTAAATTGAACAATCACACTTTGCACTAGTTTTCTCAAAACTCAAATTATGCAATTCATCACACTTCATTGACCGAATGAAATATCTTATTTTCTAAAGAGGACACACAATCTATACAAAATTTGCTCTGAAGTTACATGCTTCTCAGTCCAGAGGTAGTAATACGTTATACATATATATGAACATTTATTGCATTTTCTATATAGTAATAATGATACTAGTAATAGATTTTCATCAAATTGCTATATTCAATCTCTTACAGTTCGTATTGAGCCCATTTCTGGTGTCCCCCGCCGTGATGTTGCTGGAATATTGCTGAAAGCGGCGTAAAACCAAACTCAGTCAGTCAGTCGTATTGTTGAAGGCACAAGTATATTCACCCAGTAGTGACTGTATGTTTACACCATTAAGTCTTTGAGGTGTATTTAGAAGTGAATAATGCAAGACATGAATGTTTACGGATGTCAACGTCTTTATTAGGTAAAAACACAATGTTTCGGAGTGAATGCTTACACCTGACGAAGGGGTAAGCATTCACTCTGAAACATGTTTTCACATAATAAAGGAGTTGACATCCATAAACCTTGTCTCTACACTATTAATTGGAAATTATTTACTATTTATAATGAAAGTCACTACAGATAGGTCAAAATTACCTTCACATGTTACTGCTGACCATCCTTGATCATTTGTTATACAGTCTCCAGACTCATCATCAGCTTTGCTGAAAAAAAATAAACAATAACACGTTACTTTTCTTTGCATTTCCCCATTCATTCATTCGAGTTTTAAAAAAACCCTTAAACCTGCAGCGACATTTATACCAACAAGCAAACTACAGATTTATCACTTTAGGTTATGCAATCAGTAAGTGAACGGCCTGACATAAACATCCTGATGAATGAAGTTTAGTTATCTCATGTGACATAACCTTGGAGTAATTACGGTATTGTAAAATCAAGGGGTCAGTTTGACTGCAATTTCACACAGGTGTGAAGTTAAGATTTATTTGGTCCAATTTGAAATCATGATTAAGTTACCGGTTATTCAAATCCATTTGCAAATGTAACTTTAGTATGGTTCATGGTTCATTTTGTGAAAATGTATCTAGGGAAGCATAATAATAAAATATTCAAAGTGAAATTATGTCTATGTTTCGTAGTACCATAAACACATACCGTCAGTAAGAGAGGGTGATCTTTTCCTCCAGGAGTAGTCGTGACACATGTTGCCTCACAACAGCCTAAATGAATAAAACAAATCCATTAATTTATAATCTATTTGCTATATTTTTCAAAATTGTAGTATATTTTTAGATAGACTTATTTTACTTCACCAACCTTAGTTCGAGCAAAACAGTTTATACAGTCATGGGACTTAAATATACGTCCGTCGGCAAAATTCTCATAGACTTGCATGCTATTTTAGTGTAGCTGTGTAATTTTCATTAATTCAGTTTTCCATATTTGGTTGTCAAATTTTGCAGGTTGTTAGGAAATCATCTTGGCCACAGATACATAATTTTCCACATTGTAGTTACATGAGCAACATATATATACAACATTGCGTATTCTTTCCCCATAGACCGCCATGTTAAAAATTGCCATAACCATGACACGCACTGAATTGAAAATAAAACGGAAATTATGTCTTTGTAGCTGAGATGATTCATGACCCATGTGCAAAATATGAACAATATCAAACGGATATTAAATAAATGCAAGACATATTTCTAGCTGCACCAAATTAACATGTAAGTCGAATAATGCATAGTGACGAATACCTATGGCCAGTGGCTGTAATTCGATAGATTAGCTTGTTTACCAATCCAGATTTCTGTACGTAAAGTAAATAATTCATTAAACGTTATTTGACAACAAAATAAATTGGTCTTACCTGACAGGGTCGTGGTACTGCGAGTTTTTCGCAGCCATTTCCATCTTTCTTTTCCAGGTAGCGAATTCTCTCTTCCAGTGCTTTGAGGGAAACTGAGGCGGCTATGAAAATGGCGTCTCGCAAAGACTCACGGGAAAAAACACTTTGTTGTTGTTTTTCAATCTAAATCTAGCATTACAGTTTGACAATATCTTTCCGCGTTATACAACAAAATAAACATACACTATACACCTAAAATGTCAGCTGTGTGTTTTTTATAATAATTTAGGTAGTCTCGCGTGGACGTGATCCGGTCGCTATTGTTTTATTCGTTTACATTGCCGACATCAAAGGGGACCGTGAAAGGTGGAAATGAGCAGATTGAATGTGAGTACCCAAAGTGACAACAGTGGGCTGTTATGGGCTTAAGGGTCTTTTAATCGCTTTATGGGCACTAATTGCTCCTCCTCAGTGTCAAGCATCAACATGTAGGCCTAGAGATAATTAACAGTGAATAAATCTGAAAACATATTCACGTTACTTTAATAGTCCTGGGTGCCGTTCCACTAACCGATTTTAGGCCGATTGTAGCCGGTCCCGATCTTACGATCCGAACCAAGCTTAGATCGAGACTCTTTCGTGCGATAGATAGAGGAATGCGAGGCACGAGTTATCTCCCTTTGCATAGTCTAGCAAATGATGGAAGTAGTTTACGAACCAACTGAATGAGTGAGTGAGTTTAGATTTACGCCGCACTCAGCAATAGTCCAGCTATATGGCGGCGGTCTGTAAAAAATCTAACTAAGATGCATAGCGTTCACTAACATGAGCGTTCATGTTAGTGAACGCTATGTATCTTAGCTATAAATAATCGAGTCTGGACCAGACAATCCAGTGATCAACAGCATGAGCATCGATCTGCGCAGTTGGGAACCGATTACATGTGTCAACCAAGTCAGCGAGCCTGACCACCCGATCCCGTTACTGGCCTCTTACGACAAGCATGGGTTATTGAAGTTCAATATTCTAACCCGGGCCTTCATTGGTATTTTTCCAACCATGTGTAAACGTGGAGAAAAAAGCTGGAGCAAAATATTAGGGTAGTGAGCACCTTGGTTTCAAGTGCAAGTGCGTGTGAACGCTGGGTATCAGGCATAATATAATAATAATAAATGCATATTTATAGTGCGCCTATTCCTCATCCTGGGGCATGCTCAAAGCGCCATGTACAGATAATTTACACGAGAGTATTTACAGCCGAGATTATAAGTAATAAACTGAGAACAGGTTTTAAGTCTGGACTTTAAAAATGTCAATTGTGTCAGAGCTTTTAATATGTGCCTGAATAACACGCGGCCTGCCTTTAGAATCCCCCACCAAATATGCGCAGTGAAATGAAACATATTCGTATCTTTTTGCTTCAGAACATTGTTCACTTCACGGCTGTCCCTATTCTTAACCATGACGTTGCAATATTGTTGTACAAATGTGTTACACCGACTCGCTCGGTTGTGTTCCCATGACGACAGTGGTCAGACTGGCCTGACATTTGTAAGGCTTCAGTGCGGTGTTTGTTTACATCACAGAAATATACAAATTCATTTCATGGGGGATTTTAGGGGACGCTCACGGTGAAATGCTCGCTCTTATTTTCACATAGAATAGGAAAGCCACCATTTTGGTTTCTGTACGATTGATTTTAGCTATCCTAAGTTGGTCATGAGCAACTTAGACTTTGGATCTTAACTTTACGATTGACTTGGGTAAGATTGGTTAGTGAACGGTATGCCGATCGTAACGTCACGCTAAGATTGGGATTTTAGGGGTTTACGATTGGCGTAGGGCTAAGATCGGTTAGTGGAACGGCACCCTGATCGAACTTCATGAGTCCTACTCGTGAGAACTTGTGTTAGTGACAAATAGGTGATTTTTCAAAACCCTGTCAGGAGTAGGCAATATACGAAAATATTTTTGCTGGACGTAAAACTTCATCATGTAAGTAATTTACCCATTGAGATCCAAACATGCAAGTGTATTAGACATGCTTATATCATGTTCATTCTTTTCAGTTCTACACCTAGATATACTATTCCCATGTATTATAAGTTAAATTATCTAATTTTGCAGTATATATTGCTAGCTTATATGTAATGTCAGCTCAATATATCCGAGTGAGTGAGTTTAGTATTACGCCGCACTCAGCAATATTCCAGCTATATGGCGGTATTTATCCAATTATACCAGTTCATCTATTTTATCATTTTATAACCATTAAAACAATTATTACATATACTTTACACTCATAGCTTTGTGTAATAATTTGTGTAATCAATTATTAAACCTCTTAGCCTTACAATGCATTGACACAAGTCACGTATAACATTTCTAAAAGAATCATTGTTTCAATTTACAGATACGTTTTGTGGATCTAGGGACTTGTTGGAGATTGACAAGAGGCTTGGCTTGGTAATCATTTATAGTTACACCCTACCATGCTCCTAATTTCATTAAAGGAAATCTTAAAACAATATTTTTATTCATCAGCATTTAGTCAAAAACAAGTAAACACTAAATAGATACATAGAATAAATTTCTTTATCTTTGTGAAAAATATAATCACTCAAAATGTAACAGTGCGTGGATTCCAGTGTAATTATAAGTTGATATGTTTTTCAGTTCCAAGAAGAAGACCAGTTTTCTGTCCGCACTGCCAGTCGCTTGTTTCAAGGAAACAAGGAATCCGTCTGGAATGGACGGCAGTTTCTCATCACGTTAGTCGTCAAAGATACTTCACTTCATAGGTTTCACTTAACGACTTCAGTTTGATCTGTCCCTTTGTTATCCATCATATATCAATAATGAATATATTTAATTATTGTATATCAAATATGTAACTGTAAGTGTAAGTGAATAAGTTGTGTTACACATTTTACAGTTTTTAAATTAAAGTAAAGGTCACATTAAAAATTTATTTTTTTTGTTATTATATTGCTGTGAATGTTTCTTTAGAGGGTTGATAAAACTAAGAAATACCCACGATTTTTCATTCATGGGAAATGTTAGGTTTTGTATGCTTTTCTCAGTTGAGTTGGTCATTTCAATTTGAAATGAATAAGATCACATATATAATAAGGTGTTACATTTAGTGTTTAAACATGATTCGTATCTATTTAAAATATGTATGTACCGTTTTACCTATTCTTAGATTTCAGTTGGCGATTTGGTAGTAGATGTTACCTTGAATATGAGTACAGTAACAGTAATAAATATTACCACAATTTGCTTCAGAATACTGGGTTGGCTACTATTTTCTGGTACCAATCAATCAAATAAGTGACATGTCCAATGGAAGATACAATATACATGTATACTACAGATCTTTCCTTTGTGATTGTGAAAAAAATCTTTTGGGTACATCTACAAATTAGTCGTTCTAATTTGATAATTTCATTGTGATCAGATATACCACTGTGCATGTTTTTGAATATGTATACATGTGTTACTTTGGCTGTTTTTGTAGTTTTACTAAGCATTGTATGTATTGTATTTGCAGGATGATGCAGAGTCTTTGTGGGACGATGAGCATGGCAACGATGTTGTGCCAGACATCAACCAGGACTCTTCATATTCACCCACATATCTTAAGTAGAGCATACACCATCTGTTTGCGGTTGTGGACTGGTTCAAGCCTTGTTGTAATCAACTTGGTTATATTTCCCCTTTCTCTGTGTGGCAAAACAAATGTCTCAACTCAGGCTCTGCTTCATATGTACCAGATCAGAGGATTGCTGTCAGCTCAGTATGAGTGCAACAGAAGCTTCATGATTGTCAGCAAGTTGCCAAGTCTTTACTATGTGAGATTGTTAGTGTGTATATGTTAAGATACATTGAGGCAGCTTCAAATGTACATTTCATGTATATGGGCCCATGACCTTTCATACAATAAACATTTGAATTTGAAATCTGTGTAATAAATACCACAGCAAGTATGTTATGCCTGCACTAGTAGACAACATTTCATCATATGCATAAAATGTTGTAGGGTTTTGACATATTTGTATTTGCATATTCATACAGAAGTTGTGTTCTCCAATGCTGAAGATTCCCTCTTGATGTGGCTTCTCTCATACATACATACATACATACTTACATACATACATACATACATACATACATACATACATACACACATACACACACACACACACACACACACACACACACACACACACACACACACACACACACACATACATACATACATACATACATACATACATACATACATACATACATACATACATACATACATACATACATTTTTGGGTTCTGTTGAAATGTGAGCTATTCAAAATAATGAAACAGATGAATCATATCAGTGACTGTGTTACTGTGTTTGTTGTTTTTCGTGTACAATGTAATAAATGGTACATTCACAAGTTATGCAGAATGGTAGTGAGTTACAAAGTCACATCGGCAGCCATATCGTGAAAGTCGTAAATCTAAATGTGTAAATGTGTACATGAAATTAAAACAAACTTATATACCTACCTGTCTTCTAAGGACAGTAAAATAACTAGTCTATCACAAATGTACACTAAAAACTGGCAAGTAGCCATAAACACTTTAACGGTACAGTATAAAAATGGGCTATAGATTGCCAACACCTGAAGGTTGATCAACATACTACGGACTACGGGAACGTACAGTTCTTTTGCTTCCTGCATGGACCCTAGCTGGATTCTGTATATAGAAATTATCTTGCAAATGTAACAGTAAGTAAATATTGTCCCCAAATGGAACAGCACAAAGTTAAGTTTGCCATTTCATCTAAGCTGAAACCAACAGAAACCTAGCGGAAACCTACATTACCCAGTATTCAATAGGTTTCCGCAATAGCGGAAACTAAGTCATTTTGCTATGAATGTTTCAGCGAACTGAAACTAAATGGAAACGCATAATGATAGTTTCAGTTGTAGAAACTTGACGGAAACCTAGATTTGTTAGTTTCAGTTTTGTAAACTATGCGGAAACTCGCATTGTCTGTTTCCGGATACTGAAACCTAGCGGAAACCTACATTACCCAGTATTAATTAGGTTTCCGCAAGAACGGAAACTAAGTTATTTTTGCTGTGTATCTATCCCAGAGCATAGTATCTATCTGATTTTGTGCTTACGTAGCTTTCGCACAGACTTATAAAACGTATTCACATCGGTCTCACAGGTAGTTTCTAGGTCCGAGTACAGATTCTTAGTATAGGCTGTATATTTGACTGTCTATGGCGGCGTCGGAATTCTCGCTTGGCCTGCTTATATGATTTATATGAATCGAAATTACACCACCCTTGGCTTATCCTCGCACAACCATCGCCCCTAGCAACGCGCATGTTAAAATGTTCGCTATGCAGCCCATCCTGCTTCCAGTAAGGTTTTAAATGCGCTTTAAAATTACCTACTGGTAGAGACTGACTACTGGCTCTAATCATACATTCGCTTATTACTATACTGAATGATTCAATAGCATCACGTGTATGACTGGATGAACAAATCTCTGCATTGTTAAGCAGGTTATCAAGACAGTTCTTGTATGAAGAGATCTCAATACTGGAAGCTTTGTCCCATTTAATAACATGAGCTTCTTTAACCTTTGCCTTTGTATTATCATTTATTTGTATGGTAGCATGGAAAGTGATCAGATGTATCATAATTAGTGAACAACACTTTACTTGATGTGACATTATTAAGTAAATGTGAGGGAATCAGGATGAAATCAATGAGAGATTTGTTCATGTTATCCTTGCTTCTGAAGGTATGTGAATTGGTATATTGAACATTCACTAAGTAACGAGTACTAACAAAGTGAGACAGAAGTATGCCACGTGGTGACATAAATCGCTTACATATATCCGAGTTGAGATCACCAAGGATAATTGTGTCGCCCTGAACACACAGCTCATCATATAAGTCACAAAGTTCGTCGTGTGCCGTGCTATACGTAGAGTGAAGGGCATTGGTGGATGGAAGCCGACATGCAATCACATACATGTCGGCGGAGCATGGGTGAGTTAACTTAACAGCAATACAACAGTTGGCAGACGAACGTACATTTAGAATTAGTGTTCTGTAGTAGAGCAATACCACCACAACCTCTTGTGCAGGTAGTTACATCATAACATATGTAAGACAGAAGTCTACAGCATTTTTCAGATTTTTCAGACATTGAATATTGCTTGTTTTCAACCAGTGTTCTTGTACACCAATGACGTCGACATAGTCCGGTAAAACAGAGTTGATTTTGTGGGTCTGGTGCAACACACCGCGCACATTCCAGGTCAACACACTTAGCGCAACCATCACAGACACCAGAGTTAGTATGTACAGATCCATTTAGTAGATGTTTTCTCTGTATTGTTGATGTTTCTATGGAAGGAGGAGGGGTTGTCACTATGGAGAGATGAGGGGGTTATCACTATGGAGAGAGGAGAAGGTGTCTGTATTCAGAGAGAAGGTGGATATAACTATGGAGAGGGGAAGGGGTGTCACCATGGAAAGTGGAGGGGGTGTCACCATGGAGAGAGAGAAGGGGGGTGTCACTATGGAGATGATGAGGGGATGTCAATATGGAGAGAGGCGGGAATGTCACTATGGAGAGGTGGGGGTGTCACTATGGAAAGAGGAGGGGGTGTCACCATGGAGAGAGGAGAGGGATGTCACTATGGAGAGATGAGGGGGTTATCACTATGGAGAGATGAGAAGGTGTCTGTATTCAGAGAGAAGGTGGATATAACTATGGAGAGGGGAAGGGGTATCACAATGGAAAGAGGAGGGGGTGTCACCATGGAGAGAGAGAAGGGGGTGTCACTATGGAGAGATGAGGGGATGTCAATATGGAGAGAGGCGGGAATGTCACTATGGAGAGAGGTGGGGGTGTCACTATGGAGAGATGAGGGGGGTGTCAATTTGGAGAGAGGAGGGAATGTCACTATGGAAAGAGGAGGGGGTGTCACTATGGAAAGAGGAGGGGGGTGTCACCATGGAGAGAGGAGAGGGATGTCACTATGGAGAGAGGTAGGGGGTGTCACTATGGAGAGATGAGGGGGGTCAATATGGAGAGAGGAGCACAGCAAGAATCCAGCTAGGTTCCATGCAGGAAGCAAAAGTACTGTACGTTCCCGTAGTCCTATCACCATAGACATGACATCACCAGTCGTGAGTGACGAAGATGACGTCAATTAGTTGCATTCCGTCCCCTTTGTCTGGGAGTCCAGCAAGCTTAGGGCATACACGACGACACTGGACTTGGAAAGAATCTACACCTCCACTGCTCTCGTCATGGCCAACGTGAGGACGAGGATGAGGCATCCAACCAACAGGAGGGATCTCCACCCAGGGATGCCCCTTATTGGGCTAACTGACCAAGTCTTGCAATTTAATTGAATATATTTTCAATTTCATAATGTATTTTTTATTTTATTTTATTTTTGTATTGTAAGCTGTATGTTGTGTTATTGTATGATGTATATCATAGTTGATGTTTGGCGATAGTTGTGACATAGAGTGTGTGGCTGAATGCCAAGGCGTGCAAATAAATGTCCGATGCAGCTATGTTTTATTACTGTGTTAAGTTGTATGTTATTGTTATTTTTCACCATTAGCATGATTTGGGAAAAAAAATTCATATCTAACATGCTATTTCAAGATAATAAGTGAATGAAAGTTTAACTGATGAAAAATTACTACTTTGTTGCAAATGATATATGGTTTCTTAAACTGGATTGAGTTATGCCAAAATGTTTTGCCCTGTTTTTTTAGTGCTATATTACTAGTTATATGTATGATCTTTATTTGCCTTAAATGCTAATTCATATTTATGTTGAGAAAATAAAACAATGAATTTTATTATATATACTGGTTTTCTTTAAGTAAATGTCATGATGATAACAAATAACAAATTGCTTATATTGTTTTTAACAAGAGTTTATGATATGAATAAAGAAGAATGTTTAAATTTGGCTCTTTGAAACGCATATGAAAACCTGTGAACCTGAAATTGAAACCGGTAACTGAAACTATGCGGAAACTATGTCGGATTGTTGGTAACTGAAACTATGCGGAAACTATGTCGGATTGTTGGTAACTGAAACTATGAGGAAACCTGTTGGAGTCTTATTAATAACTGAAACCTTGCGGAAACCTGATGGATTCAAAGTTAATGGAAACTCAACGGAAACTTGTCAGAGTGTGGGTAACGGATACCTTGCGGAAACCCTTAGAAAGTGGGTAATTTTAAGTTTCCGTTATTGCGGAAACTCAATGTAAAGGAACGGAAACTCACTGGATTCTAGGTGGAAACTTAAGTTTCAGTCCACTTTCCACCAAGTTATTTTTGCTGTGGGGGGAATGTCACTATGGAGACAGGAGGGGATGTCACTATGGAAAGAGGAACCGTTATACTTGGTCAGTTTGAAAATTATATTACAAAAAACGATGGGTATGAGGAAACCACTCACTCACTCTATCGCATTCTGCATGAAATACATCAAGATATAATTTTACTGGAACTCCTATTCTAATGCGTACGGAGATCTTGTTCTTGTCCATGTAAATTGTGGAAACAGTATTTATTTATTTGAATGATGAAGTTAGCGAATATTGTCCATGAGCCCCAAATCAAGGGTAACCCACCCAGTGTAAGTAAAATATAACCATATATTCACGATTGTGGAAGCTTGTTTGTACGAACGTGCTGCGCATATTCATTCATATTTCCACTTAATAATGACACTGTGTGGCGGGGCCACACGCAACTGACGGTAACAGATGCCAGCGACAGAAGATTCACGTTTGCACGTGGACTGAATATTGTAGGCTGAGTAGTTCTTTCGAACGTTTACTGCTTGCATGGCTTCCTTCAAAAGTACCACCTGCATTACAAATGAATATATGAATTTACATATATAAAACTGCAGTTTTAATCTGTTGCAGATACATGTACCAATCGCGTTGTGTCTGCCGCCTTCGCATCACCAACCTACCTCTTACAGGTGAGTGCATTTATTTAGTTATACTGGGTCTGCTCACAGTAATTAGTTGTCAGTGATGCGGAAACTACTATATCTACATTCTGATGCGTTTCGAGGGAGAAAAAACTCTAATTTATTACATAAATTATTAGATAACTTTTAAATTGTTTATATGCCTGGGTGATCACATGCGTCAGGCACATTACAATAACACCAGCGCCTGTGTGGTGACCACATTTGTTTTTGCTGTTGCCCCTGCACTTTTATTACCTTTGAATTTTGTCCTACAGTTCTATTTTGTACTGAAAGCCACCTCCTCGTGGTGGGTGCTGGGTCACGCTAGGAGCTCTTCAAACCCCCATTCTGGACCCGGGGGCATAGTGGTCAACAGCACCCCATTGCTGGTCCTAGGACCGAATTGGGCGACCTGTTTGCCGTGGGTTGCGGTCCTGTGTCGGTGGAGGACGGGAGTGGTGGTTGAGGGCACTGACGGGAGTGGTGGTTGAGGGTTGCGGCCCTGTGTCGGTGGAGGACGGGAGTGGTGGTTGAGGGCACTGGGAGCCTGGAACGGTGTTCGTTTGCCCAACACACCACTTTGCCCCTTACTTCACCTAGACGAGTGGTAGAACTGGCCCGGTTCTATCAATCGGCTGGTCACGCCAAGCTCTGTGCATGGTGAATATATTATTTGCACATTTACTTATTTTTGGGCCTTGGATATTTTTATCCTGAATGTACAAATTATTATTATATTAAATTGCCTAGAGTCCTATGCCAGAAGGCGGTGACTCATGGGCCAATCTGGTGATAAAGACCTCCAAGTGATGTAAGTCTCCAATTTATTGTTATGGTCCGAACCAGTGTGACATTAGATTGGTAGAAAAATGCAGCTATTTGGGTCGTTTTCGCTGGAGTATAACACCCCTGTATCCCTGGTGTCTGCATCTTGAATATCCGGTGCCACTGGACACTGTCCTTGTTGACGCTCGGTGGTGGGTGGGGAGCTGGGGTGTTGAATCATTTTCCTTTCAACATGTTACCCAAACCAGCTGGTTCATCTCGCTATGAAAAAAAGAGACGTTTGGACGAACTTGTTTGTCCAACTGAATCAAATTCTTCAAACGTTGATTCCTGGCCTAGATTTCTAGTGATCGAAGCTTCAGACTATTTACCCATTAAACTAAACCCATTTGCTATTTCCAAAGCTATCCACGGGATATGTGGGGAAGTAAAAAATGTAACCCGTCTCCGTAGTGGTTCACTTCTGGTGGAATGCGCACGGAGACAGCAATGTCTTAATGTTTTGTCTATCAGAACATTTGCTAATGTTGAGGTTGCTGTGTCCGTGCACAGGACTCTCAATTCCTGCTGTGGCATTATACGAGACAGGGCTCGTTGTCTCTCTGACATGTCAGAGGAGGACATAGCTACAGAGCTTGATGATCAGGCCGTTACGGCGGTGAAACGTTTCACATTCAAGAAAGATGGCAAAATCACCAATACCAATACATACGTATTGACTTCTGCTAGATCGTCCCTTCCGCAGTCGATCAAAGCTGGTTATCTCAACATCGGGGTGGATGTGTATGTCCCCAATCCACTCCGTTGTTATAAATGTCAACATTTCGGTCTTGGTTCTCACTCCTGTCGAAATTCAGTTACATGTCATCGCTGTGGTGATCACCATGAAAGTACAGGTTGTACAAATGACTACAAATGTGTAAATTGTGACGGCCAACATCCAGCTTCATCAAGGTCTTGCCCTGTGTTCCAAAGGAAATAAAACATCATGAAAATTAAGTGTGAAAAAAACGTTTCGTACTTTGAGGCCAAACAAATTTTTACAAGTCAGTCTTCATCTGTACCAAATATTATATATTCCTCCGCAGTTACCCGCTCTGTAGCAGTGTCCTCTACTGCTTGTCAAACTGACTTGACATGGGTCAAGTCAGAAAAACCTGTCTCTTCAGCCACAAAAACTACTTCTTTAAAACCTACTTCCCCAGTCAGTCAGTCTACGTCAGGGTCTCAGACTGAACTTCAGCCTGAGACTTCACAAACTTCTGCTGCACAACCCGCAAATTCCCAATCAGCTGACCAATCCAAAAAGAAGGAAAAAAATGGGAAAAAATCAATACAAAACCAACATTCTGCCCCTTCACCTCCGGAGGTTCCTCTCCAAAATTCATTTGGACCACTTGATATGGAGGTCACTCTGTCCTCTCAGGACAGGCAGAGGAGCTTTTCCTACTCACATTCACGTGAACGATCTCCAATTGAGCCGCCATGACTCAGTTGTCGACTTTAATGCAGTGGAATTGCAGAGGATTGAAGAATAATTTTAATGAGATACAATTACTGATACAGGATCACCAACCGTCAGCATTCTGTCTCCAAGAGACATATCTTAAAACTACAGATAGCTTTAATCTGAGACACTATAGTGATTATCATTCTTTTTCTCCTCCCGGAGATCGAGCAACTGGAGGCGCTTCTATTTTGGTTCATCAGAGCGTTATACATAGCCCTATCCCTCTAACTACGAATCTTCAAACTGTTGCTGTTCGCCTGACTCATAGCATTGCCCTGGCATTGTGCAGCTTGTATATTCCCCCCTCTTCTAATATCCGTGAGGCGGATCTTCAAAATCTGTACGATCAACTTCCTAAGCCATGTGTTATCATGGGCGATCTTAACGGACACAACCCGCTTGTGGGAAGTGTTCATATCAATACTAAAGGTAAAATCCTTGAGGAATTTATTTCCGATAATAATTTATGTATATTTAATGATGATTCAGCCACTTATTTACATCCAGCTACGGGAACATATTCTTCCCTGGATCTGCCACTCATCGATTCCAACTTATATAATGAATTTGATTGGATGGTCCATGATGACCTATGTGCGAGTGATCACTTCCAAACAAATTCAAAACAATTAACCCTGGTGATGATCCACCTTTATCAAGAAGGAACTTTGCCAGGGCTGATTGGTCATTATATGAGACACCATGTACTGATACCTTAAAACATGATGCATTTGCAAACTGTGAAGATCCCATACAGTTGTTTGCAGATATGCTCAATGACAATGCTGACCAAACTATACCCAAGTCCTCTGCAGTTCCACATATTCGTAAGCCATGGTTTGATAATGAATGTAAACAGGCCAGAAAGAGCAGGAAGAAAGCTGAAAAATAGTTTCTTCGACATCCTACTGTTCATAATTTAAATAAAGTTACAATTTTAAATGCCAAGGCTCGACGTACATTTAAACAGAATAAGCATCAGTCTTGGAGCAAATATATTTCTAAAATAAATTCACGCACAACGATTTCAAAGGTGTGGAACATGATCCAAAGAATTAAGGGCAAAGGTTCCAAATGCACTGTTCACCATCTGAAGGATGGTGACAATATATTAACTAATAAAACCAATAGTGTGAACAAACTTGGCGAAACTCTCGACAAACATTCATCTTCATCCAATTATGTTCCTGAATTTCAGAAACACCAGAAACAACAGGAGAAGAAAAGAATTAACTTTAAATCAGACAATGGTGAAGACTATAACGAATTGTTTTCACTACATGAGCTACATACCGCCCTTGAGCAAGCTCAAGATACAGCAACAGGAGCTGATAATATACACTATCAGCTCTTGAAGCATTTACCTGAAACATGTTTGGAAACACTTCTAAATATTTTTGACACAATATGGACTTCAGGCAATTTCCCACCTTCGTGGCGTAATGCCATTGTTGTCCCTATTCCAAAACCTGGCCGGGATCATACTGATCCATCAAATTACAGACCAATCTCTTTAACGAGTTGTGTCTGTAAAACCATGGAACGAATGGTAAACAATAGATTAACATGGTATCTTGAAACCAACAACCTTATAACAAATATTCAATGTGGTTTCAGGAAAAATCGTAGTACCATTGATCATTTGGTACGATTAGAACCCTTTGTCAAAAATGCAATAGTAAATAAACAACATGCAGTATCGATATTCTTTGATCTCGAGAAAGCATACGATACCACCTGGCAGCATGGCATTTTAAAGGATTTACATGATTTTGGTTTAAGGGGTCGTTTACCGCTTTTTATATCACAGTTTTTAAAAGACAGGCAATTTCAAGTCCATGTGGGTTCAACCCTGTCTGACCATTATAATCAGGATCAGGGTGTCCCACAGGGCAGTATTTTGTCTGTAACATTGTTTAGTATTAAGATCAACAGTTTATCCAAGGTTTTAAATGATTCAATCGATGGATCACTTTTTGTGGATGATTTTAACATTTCTCGTCACGGTAAGAATATGCATACAATTGAACGGCAACTACAGTTGTGTTTAAATAAAATAAATAAATGGTGTCTTGAAAACGGCTCTAAATTTTCTAAATCAAAAACTAATTGCATACATTTCTGCCGTAAATATAAACCACATAAAGACCCAGAACTTTTTTTAAATGGCACTGCCATCAAGGTTGTAAAAGAGGCCAAGTTCTTGGGTCTGATTTTTGACTCCCATTTAACATTTCTTCCGCATATTAAATCCCTAAAAACTAAATGCCCGAAGGCACTCGATTTATTGAAAGTCGTTTCTAATTCAAAGTGGGGAGGGGACCAAACTACCCTCCTACACCTATATAGATCACTGGTCCACTCGAAGCTTGATTATGGCTCCATCGTATATGGTGGAGCCTGTAAAAGCAACCTAAAACTATTAGATTCTATTCATCACCTAGGTCTGAGACTTTTTCTTGGGTCATTCAGAACATCTCCTGTTGACAGTCTCTACGTCGAGGCAGATGAACCATCTCTTACCCAACGCCGTATAAAATTATCATTCAAATACATTACCGAACTATATTCTAACAAGTCTAATCCTGCATTTCACTGCATCTTTAATCCTCTTTATTAGGATTTGTACAACAAGAAATCAGCTCTTGGGCTCAGGATTAAGCCATTCATTACTGCTGCCGGCATTGAGCTGGAAAATATAGATCCTTCCCGACTTCTTTCTTCTCCTCCTTGGCAATTGGTTCGGCCACAAGTCGACCTAACACTCACTAAATTTTAAAAAATCAGAAACTAATGACTTACAATATAAACAAGAATATAATCAATTAAAAAGTAAATATAATACATATAAATCCATATTTACAGATGGGTCCAAGGATGGTGGCGCGGTTGCTTGTGCCACTGTCATTGGGTCCAAAACAATATCTTCCAGATTACCCAATGACAATTCAATTTTCACAGCAGAAGCAAACGCAATACTAACAGCTCTTAAATATATAAATAGACACCCTAAATATAAACAATATATAATATTTTCAGACTCTCTTTCTTGCCTTCAGGCGATTGAAAATATTTCTTGTAAACATCCACTTTTAATAGAAATTATAGAATTACTTAATGATCTTGCAACTGGCCAATACGACATCGTCCTCTGTTGGTTACCCAGCCATGTTGGCATTTCTGGGAATACAATGGCCGATTTTGCTGCCAAGGCAGCACTCAACAAATCTGTGACACCACTTCTGATCCCATACTCTGATTACAAAGCAAGCATTAGAACTTACATCCGTGATCTGATGCAAAAGAAGTGGGATGCCCAAGTAGGTATCAATAAATTACATGAAATAAAACCTTATATTGGTTACACCTACTTGGGTTGTCAGTCCAGATTTGAGGAGGTCATTATGCGACGATGTCGTATTGGCCATACTAGATATACTCATGAGTACCTATTGAAAGGTGAGGATCCTCCGTTTTGTATCCCTTGTGATGAGAGAACCACGGTCAAGCATGTCCTGCTTGACTGTGTTGAATTCTGCATCATAAGGGGTAACTATTTCAAATCATGAACGATGAAGGATCTTTTTAGTAATGTTTATTATCATTTAATCATTGATTTTTTAAAAGAGATAGATCTGTTAAATGAATTTTGATATATGTTTTGTAAATAGATAAGGCTTTATAATTGGTAGTTTAGATTATCAACTTCGATTGTTAGTGGTTGTACCCTCAAAGTGGGTTGAAGTATTGTAAAATTATTGTCCTTAATCGCAGAATATAGAGTAAATTTAGTGCGTTTTAATCGCAGAATATGTGTGCTTTTAATGTATGGTTAGATTTCTCTTCTGTCGCCAATGGCTGAAGGGATGGTGCCAATCCAACTAGGGTCCATGCAGGTAGCAAAAGTAATGTAAGTCCCCATGGTCCCTGGTATGGTGATTTACCTTCAGTTATTGGCGATTTATAGCCCATTTTTATACTGTATTGTTTTTCCCCTATAGATAAAACGTTTTAGATTTAATTACTAGTTTTACATACATATCTGTGATATTCTAGTTGTTTTACTGTCCTTCGTCGGCAGGTTTTTTTATAATATACATATATTTCATTTCAATATCAAATGTTCTCGTTACGATATGGCTGTCTCAATCACTTACAGGTGAGTGCATTTATTTAGTTACACTCGGTCTGCTCACAGTAATTAGTTGTCAGTGATGCGGAAATTACAATATCTACATTTTGATGCGCTTTGAGGGAAGAGTAAACTCTAATATAATCCATAAATTATTAGATAACTTTTAAATCGTTTTTATACCTGGGTGATCACATGCGTCAGGTACATTACAATAAGACCAGCGCCTGTGATATGACCACATTTTCACTCTTGAATTTTAGGCGTTCGGTACTGGAAGTGTGACTAAAGTTGCAGTCAGGTGAATATCATTATCATTAACGTTTTTGCTGTTGCCACTGCACTTTTATTACCTTTGAATTTTGTCCTACAGTTCTATTTTGTACTGAAAGCCACCTCCTCGTGGTGGGTGCTGGGTCACGCTAGGAGTTCTTCAAAACCCCGTTGTGGACCCGGGGGCATAGTGGTCAACAGCACCCCATTGCTGGTTCTAGGACCGAATTGGTCGACCTGTTTGCCGTGGGTTGTGGCCCTGTGTCGGTGGAGGACGGGAGTGTGGTTGTTGAGGGCACTGGAACCAGGACCAATTGTTCCTGTTGCCCAACACACCACTTTGCCCCTTACTTCACCTAGACGGGTGGTTGAATAGGCCCGGTTCAACCAATCGGCTGGTCACGCCAGGCTCTGTGCATTCTATTTCATATTGCACAAATCTTATTTCTCTAAATGATGTTGTCTAGGGTACTGGTCAAATTAATTCACTGAATTTGTATTGATTTAAACATTTGAGAATGTTTAATTTGCGTAAAGTCGTATGCCCAGAAGGCGGTGGCTCATGGGCCAATCTGGTGATATGGACCTCTGAATTCTGAATTTCTCAGGACATTTCTGGGTCGAACCAGCCTAGCATTTCGTCTTTCACATTTCTTAGCTATTCACGTCTGTATTTCTGGGGTATATCACCCTTGTAGCCCTGGTGTTGCAGGATGGTTTCCACTGCAACATCGTCCATGTTGACACTTGATGGCGGGTTGGGAGCAGGGTTCTTCTGAGGATGAAGAAGTACCTCAGTCTGGTGATTTCTGGCCAAAATACTTGGTTATTGCAGCTGCGGACGGAAGTCCTTTCAAACTTTACCCTTTTGCCGTCTCCAAAGGCATCTGCGGAGAGGTTCAAAATGTCACTCGCCTCAGAGGTGGTTCACTTTTAGTGAAATGTGTTCGGAGGCAACAATCTGTATATCTGCTGGGTCTACGGCAGTTTGTTAACACACATTGAACTCCTGTAGAGGCATCGTCAGAGATTGGTCACGCTCTTTGTCTGATATGTCAGAAGAAGAGAGTGCAGTTGAATCAAAGGATCACTGCTGTCAAACGCTTTACAAGGAAACAAGATTCAGGCACTGTGAACACAAACACTTATCTGTTTACTTTTGGAATGACGACTCTTCCAAAATCAATCAAAGCTGGCTACTGCAACATCGGAGTGGAGGTATATGTACCAAATCCACTCCGTTGTTTTCAGTGTCAAAAATTTGGACATGGTGCTAAGTCCTGCCTTTGCAAAACAAAATGTTCCCGTTGCAGTGGGGCTCATGAGAGCACTGACTGCACAAATGACATGAAGTGTGCCAACTGCAATGGTAAACATATGGCATCATCAAAATCTTGCCCATCTTTCGAAATTGAGTCCACAATAATGAAACTCAAATGCACAAAAAACATTTCGTATTTTGATGCAAAGAAATTAGCTCAGTCAAACCCGAATACATCTCTTACCTAATCAGCTGCAGTTTCTTCTCCTACTCAAGTATTGGTTACCAAACCTGTAACAGTTTCCACATCCTACCAAACGGATATATACTCATGCCAATAATGGTTGTCAACCCCCTCCTCACCCCAACCCCACACACACCTCACACCCCCACCCCACAATAACCCCTCACCAATTAAAAAATTGAAGGGGGTGACAACCATTATTGGCATGAGTATATCTTGGGTACATGACAAGCAGAAAATACTTGAGGAAATCAGAAAACAATCGTTACCGGGTTACATCTCTTCAGCTTCTCAAACTGAAGAATCCAGTATAGAGCCAAGAACTGATACCGTATCCTCACAAGCAATTACGAAGAATGATGCTCACCGTACTGCTAAAGAAAAGAAACAAATGAGGAGAAAGACGAAGGCTCTTCAATATTTGGAAAATCTTCACCTTCAGCAACACCTGTTGTGGTTTACAATCTGTTTGAATCACTAGACATGGAGATCACTCCTTCACAAACAGCTTGTAGAAGTGGCACTTCTCTGCGCTCTCGATCTCCAATTGAACCCCTATGAGCAGATCTGTTAATTTAATACAATGGAATTGTAGAGGACTAATTAGGAATAATAATAATAATGCATTTGTTTAAGCGCCTAATGTCCAACCAGTGCTGCTCAGTGGCGCTGCACAGAGAAAGTGGAGAAACTAGTAGGTAGCTAGTATAGTTGGCTCCTAAATGCTTCCAGGAAAATACTGATCTCAGTTCAACTGGCAGAGAGTTCCACAAAGCTGGTGCATCAGCACTGAAAGCTTTGTCTCCCATGCATGTTTTTGTAGCTGGCATTTTCAGGCTGCCTCTTTTCTCAGACCTCATGACACGAGTTGGACGATAAATTTCAATGATGTCTTTGAGGAACAATTTTTCTGATCTACAATTGTTATCACAATATTTCAAACCATCGGCTTTTAGTTTACAGAAGACATATCTAAAAGATGATGATAAACTTGATATTCGTCAGTACCATTCATGTCATTCGTTTTCACCTCCAGAAAATAAAGCTACAGGTGGCGCTGCTATTTTGGTGAGGCAGGGTGTCATCCATGGCCTTGTCCCTCTAAAATGCAAACTTCAAGCTGTGGCAGTTCGTTTGTCTTTGCACATAGCTGTTACTCTTTGCTCCTTGTATATTTCTCCATCTTCTCCCCTTCAGCAGTCTGATCTTCAGAATCTGTTTGACCAGCTCCCTAGACCCTGTATCATCATGGGCGAGAAGTATTAATGCCAATGCTAGGGGGGGAAATCCTTGAAGACTTCATTGGAGATAATAATGTATGCATATTTAATAATGGCTCAGCCACATATTTGCATCCCGGTACGGGTACATATTCTGAACTTGATTTATCGCTCTCAGATCCAAATATATATAATGAGTTTGAATGGTCGGTCCACGATGACGTTTGGGTAAGCGACTATTTCCCAACAATTCTCTCTGCAATAAATCCGACTGATGAGCCGCCTGCAATGAGGTGGAATTTTAATAAGACTAACTGGCCTTTATTTAAGACACTTTGTACTGACGAATTAAAATCTGTCTATTTTGTCAATGATATGGATCCTATTCAGTTATTCTCGGATAAACTGAATCAAATAGCTGATGAAACTATTCCTAAGTCCTCTCCGACACCACACATTCGTAAAAAATGGTGTACCAGTGATTGCAAAAAGGCCAGGAAGTGTAGGAAGAAGGCAGAGAAATACTTTCGCCGTCATCCTACAGTTCACAATTTAAATAATGTTAAAATATATAGTGCCAAGGATCGACGTACTTATAAGCAACATAGGCGACAGTCTTGGAAGAACTTTGTATCAAAAATCAATTCACGTACACTTATGACGAAAGTGTGGATAATGATACAGAGAATCAAGGGTAAAGGTACCAAATCTAGTGTTCATCACCTGAAGGATAATAATTAATATACCTAATAAATCTGACATTACAAATAAGTTGAGTGAAATTTTAGCTGCACATTCTTCATCATCAAATTATTATCCTCAATTTCAGAAATATAAAAATCAACAAGAAAAAATGAAATTTAATTTTAATTCTGACAATGGTGAAGACTACAATGAAGTGTTTTCACTACATGAGCTTAATACTGCCTTCGTTAAAATTTCCATTGTAAATAACCAACATGCTGTATCAATCTTTTTCGACCTGGAAAAAGCTTACGATACAACATGGAAGCATGGTATTTTAATCGCTTTACATGACTTTGGTTTGAGAGGTCGTTTACCTCATTTTATATCTCAGTTTTTAACTGACAGGTAATTTCAAGTCCGAGTGGTCTCAACCCTGCCTGATCATTACAATCAGGAGTGAGTGAGTGAGTGAGTGAGTTAATATTTATCGTCACATCGGCAATATTTCAGCCATATCGTGACGAGAACATTATATCATTTTATTAAAGATGAATAAAGTTAGAAATTAAAGAACCTGTTGACGAAGAACAGTAAAACTACTAGTGTATCACAGATATCCATTTAAAACTAGCAATTAAATCTAAAGTATTGGAACTATAAATGACAATACAATATAAAAACAGGATGTAGATTGCTAACGACTGAACGTAGATCACCATACTAGTGATGGGGACTTACAGTAAATTTGCTTCCTGCATGGACCCTAGCTGGATTTACACCATCCCTTCAACTGTCAGCAAGTTTAGACAATTAAGCCATATTCTACGCTTAAAAATAATGGTATGTTTAAAGTTACTTTGAATGTTTTGGGACTTACGTACCCCCACAGGAGGACAATAATTTTACAATGCTTCAACCCCCAGTGAGGATACAGCCACTAACAATCTGAGGTGCTCAACTAAACTACCAATTTTAAAATATTTATCTATTTACAATTCATTCAACAAATCTAATTCTTTTAAAAATGCAATAATTAAATGAGAACTGATATTATTAAAAAGATCCTTCATCTTCCTGATTTGAAATAGTTATCCCTTGTGATGGAATATTCAATACAGTCAAGCAGGACATGCTTGACCGTGATTCCTTCATCACAAACACAGCAAAAATAACTTGGTTTCCGCAATGCGGAAACCTGGTGGAAAGTGGACTGAAACTTAAGTTTCCACCTAGAATCCAGTGAGTTTCCATTCTTTTACATGGAGTTTCCGCAATAACGGAAACTTACAATTACCCACTTTCTAAGGGTTTCCGCATGGTTTCCGTTACCCACACTCCAACAGGTTTCCGCAAGGTATCCGTTACCCACACTCCGACAAGTTTCCGTTGAGTTTCCATTAACTTTGAATCCATCAGGTTTCCGCAAGGTTTCAGTTATTAATAAGACTCCAACAGGTTTCCGCATAGTTTCAGTTACCAACAATCCGACATAGTTTCCGCATAGTTTCAGTTACCAACAATCCGACATAGTTTCCGCATAGTTTCAGTTACCAACCAGCTACATAGTTTCCGCATAGTTTCAGTTACCGGTTTCAATTTCAGGTTCACAGGTTTTCATATGCGCTTCAAAGAGCCAAATTTAACCATTCTTTTTTATTCATATCATAAACTCTTGTTAAAAACAATATAAGCAATTTGTTATTATCATGAAATTTACTTAAAGAAAAACAGAATATATAATAAGATTCATTGTTTTATTTTCTCAACATGAATATGAATTAGCATTTAAGGCAAATAAAGGTCATACATATAACTAGTAATATAGCACTAAAAAAACAGAGCAAAACATTTTGCCATAACTCAATCCAGTTTAAGAAATCATATATCATTTATAACAAAGTGGTAATTTTTCATCAGTTAAACTTTCATTCACTTATTATCTTGAAATAGCATATTAGATATGAAATTTATTTCAAAAATCATGCTAATGGTGAAAAATAACAATAACATACAACTTAACACTGTAATAAAACATAGCTGCATCGGACATTTATTTGCATGCCTTGGCACTCAGCCGCACACTCTATGTCACAACTATCGCCAAACATCCACTATGATATACATCATACAATAACACAACATACAGCCTACAATACAAAAATAAAATAAAATAAAAATTACATTATGAAATTGAAAATAAATTCAATTATATTGCAAGAGTTGGTCAGTTAGCCCAATAAGGGGCATCCCTGTGCGGAGATCCCTCCTGTTGGTTGGATGCGTCATCCTCGTCCTCACGTTGGCCATGACGAGAGCAGTAGGTGTAGATTCTTTCCAAGTTCAGTGTCGTCGTGTATGCCCTAAGCTTGCTGGACTCCCAGACAAAGGAGACGGAATGCAACTAATTGACGTCATCTTCGTCACTCACGACTGGTGATGTCATGTCTATGGTGAGTGTTGTCGCTACCTTTTCTTTCGTCTATCTGGCCAATCGATAGATGCAAGTCTGTTTAGGCGTTGTGCAAGTTTCTGAAAATGGTAGGTAATAATGAATTACTAGATTATTTTGATAAATTACACAAACATCAATCAACAACAAACTGAAAATGCCAAGGATGATTTAAAATGAGTAATCCAAAAGTAAGTTTGAATAAAAGAGAATTGAACAATCACACTTTGCACTAGTTTTCTCAAAACTCTAATTATGCAATTCATCACACTTCATTGACCGAATGGAATATCTTATTTTCTTACAATCTATTCAAAATTTGCTCTGGAGTTACATGCTTCCCAGACCATAGGTAGTAATACGTTATATATATATCTGAACATTTATTGCATTTTCTATATAGTAATAATGGTACTAGTAATAGATTTTCATCAAATTGCTATATTCAATCTCTTACAGTTCGTATTGAGCCCATTTCTGGTGTCCCCCGCCGTGATGTTGCTGGAATATTGCTAAAAGCGGCGTAAAACCAAACTCAGTCAGTCAGTCGTATTGTTGAAGGCACAAGTATATTCACCCAGTAGTGACTGTATGTTTACACCATTTAGTCTTTGAGGTGTATTTCGAAGTTAATAATACAAGACATGAATGTTTACGGATGTCAACGTCTTTCTTATGTGAAAACACAATGTTTCGGAGTGAATGCTTACACCTGACGAAAGGGTAAGCATTCACTCTGAAACATGTTTTGACAACAAAATAACTTTGTCTTACCTGACAGGGTCGTGGTACTGCGAGTTTTTCGCAGCCATTTCCAGGTAGCGAGTTCTCTCTTCCAGTGCTTTGAGGGAAACTGAGGCGGCTATGAAAATGGCGTCTCGCAAAGACTCACGGGAAAAACACTTTGTTGTTGTTTTTCAATCTAAATCTAACATTACAGTTCGACAATATCTTTCCGCGTTATACAACAAAATAAACATACACTATACACCTACAATGTCAGCTGTGTGTTTTATAATGATTTAGGTAGTCTCGCGTGGACGTGATCCGGTCGCCATTGTTTTATTTGTTTACATTGCCGACATCAAAGGGGACCGTGAAAGGTGGAAATGAGCAGATTGAATGTGAGTACCCAAAGTGACAACAGTGGGCTGTTATGGGCTTAAGGGTCTTTTCATCGCATTATGGGCACTAATTGCTCCTCCTCAGTGTCAAACATCAACATGTAGGCCTAGAGATAATTAACAGTGAATAAATCTGAAAACATATTCACGTTACTTTAAAAGTCCTGATCGAGCTTCATGAGTCCTACTCATGAGAACTTGTGTTAGTGGCAAATAGGTGATTTTTCAAAACCCTGTCAGGAGTAGGCAATATACGAAAATATTTCTGCTGGACGTAAACTTCATCATGTAAGTAATTTACCTATTGAGCTCAAAACATGCAAGTGTATTAGACATGCTTATATCATGTTCATTCTTTTCAGTTCTACACCTAGATCTACGTATACTATTCCCATGTATTATAAGTTTACTTATTACTAGTTTATATGTAATGTCAGCTCAATATATCTGAGTGAGTGAGTTTAGTATTACACCGCACTCAGCAACATTCCAGCTATATGGCGGTATTTATCCAATTATACCAGTTCATCTATTTTAGTGCAAACATATTTTATTCAAAACAAATTGAACCAGGATTGGTAAACAAGCTGCAATGGCTTATTTGAATACCTCTCCATTCCAGTGATACACGAACAAAACAAATAATAAATAGTATGCAGCATGATAGGAAAGCAAGCAACTCATCTATTTTATCATTTTCTAACCATTAAAACAATTATTACATATACTTTACACTCATAGCTTTGTGTAATAATTTGTGTAATCAATTATTCAACCTCTTAACCTTACAATGCATTGACACAAGTCACGTATAACATTTCTAAAAGAATCATTTTTTTCAATTTACAGATACGTATTGTGGATCCACTGACTTGTTGGACATTGACAAGAGGCTTGGCTTGGTAATCATTTATAGTTACACCATACCATGCTCCTAATTTCATTAAAGGAAATCTTAAAACAATATTTTTTATTCATCAGCATTTAGTCAAAGACAAGTAAACACTAAAACGATACATAGAATAAATTTCTTTATCTTTGTGAAAAATATAATCACTCAAAATGTAACAGTGCGTGGATTCCAGTGTAATTATAAGTTGATATGTTTTTCAGTTCCAAGAAAAAGACCAGTTTTCTGTCCGCACTGCCAGTCGTTTGTTTCAAGGAAACAAGGAATCCGTCTGGAATGGACGGCAGTTTCTCTTCAGGTTAGTCGTCAAAGATACTTCATAGGTTTCACATAACGACTTCAGTTTGATCTGTCCCTTTGTTATCCATCATATATCAATAACGAATATATTTAATTATTGTATATCAGATATGTAACTGTAACTGAAAGTGAATAAGTTGTGTTACACATTTTACAGATTTTACATTAAAGTAATGGTCACATTAAAAAATAGTATTTTATGTTATTATATTGCTGTGAATGTTTCCTTAGAGTTTTTGATAAAACTAAGAAATACCCACGATTTTTCATTCATGGGAAATGTTAGGTTTTGTATGCTTTTCTCAGTTGAGTTGGTCATTTCAATTTGAAATGAATAAGATCACATATATAATCAGGTGTTACATTCAGTGTTTAAACATGATTCGTATCTATTTAAAATATGTATGTACCGTCTTACCTATGCTTAGATTTCAATTGGCGATTTGGTAGTAGATGTTACCTTGAATATGAGTACAGTAACAGTTATAAATATTACCACAATTTGCTTCAGAATACTGGGTTGGCTACTATTTTCTGGTACCTATCAATCAAATAAGTGACATGTCCAATGGAAGATACAATATACATGTATACTACAGATCTTTCCTTTGTGATTGTGAAAAAAAAATCTTTTGGGTACATCTACAAATGAGTCGTTCTAATTTTATAATTTCATTGTGATCAGATGTACCACTGTGCATGTTTTTGAATATGTATACATGAGTTACTTTAGCTGTTTTTGTAGTTTTACTAAGCATTGTATGTATTGTATTTGTAGGATGATGCAGAGTCTGTGTGGGACGATGAGCATGGCAACGATGTTGTGCTAGACATCAACCAGGACTCTTCATATTCACCCACAGATCTTAAGTAGAGCATACACAATCTGTTTGCGGTTGTGGACTGGTTCAAGCCTTGTTGTAATCAACTTGGTTATATTTTCCCTTTCTCTGTGTGGCAAAACAAATGTCTCATCTCAGGCTCTGCTCCATATGTACCAGATCAGAGGATGGCTGTCTGCTCAGTATGAGTGCAATAGAAGCTTCATGATTGTCAGCAAGTTGCCAAGTCTTTACTATGTGAGATTGTTAGTGTGTATATGTTAAGATACATTGAGGCAGCTTCAAATGTACATTTCATGTATATGGGCCCATGACCTTTCATACAATAAACATTTGAATTTGAAATCTGTGTAATAAATACCACAGCAAGTATGTTATGCCTGCACTAGTAGACAACATTTCATCATATGCATAAAATGTTGTAGGGTTTTGACATATTTGTATTTGCATATTCATACAGAAGTTGTGTTCTCCAATGCTGAAGATTCCCTCTTGATGTGGCTTCTCATACATACATACATACATACATACATACATACATACATACATACATACATACATACATACATACATACATACATACATACATACATACATGTACATACATACATACATACATACATACATACATACATACATACATACATACATACATACATACATACATACATACATACACACACACATACACACACACACACACACACACACATACACACATACATCCAAACATACATTCATTGTTTGGTTCTGTTGAAATGTGAGCTATTCAAAATAATGAATCAGATGAATCATATGCGTGACTGTGTTACTGTGTTTGTTGTTTTTCGTGTACAATGTAATAAATGGTACATTCACAAGTTATGCAGAATGGTAGTGAGTTACAAAGTCACATCGGCAGCCATATCGTGACTAGGAAAGTCGTAAATCTAAATTTGTAAATGTGTACATGAAATAAAACAAACTTATATACTTACCTGTCTCTGAAGGACAGTAAAATAACTAGTCTATCACAAATGTACACTAAAAACTGGCATGTAACCATAAACACTTTAACGGTACAGTATAAAAATGGGCTATAGATTGCAAACACCTGAAGGTTGATCAACATACTAGGGACTACGGGAACGTACAGTACTTTTGCTTCCTGCATGGACCCTAGCTGTATTCTGTATATAGAAATTATCTTGCAAATGTAACAGTAAGTAAATATTGTCCCCCAATGGAACAGCACAAAGCTAAGTTTGCCATTTCATCTAAGCTGAAACCAACGGAAACCTAGCGGAAACCTACATTACCCAGTATCCAATAGGTTTCCGCAATAACGGAAACTAAGTCATTTTGCTATGAATGTTTCAGCAAACTGAAACTAAATGGAAACGCATAATGATAGTTTCAGTTGAAACTTGACGGAAACCTAGATTTGTTAGTTTCAGTTTTGTAAACTATGCGGAAACTCGCATTGTCTGTTTCCGCATACTGAAACCTAGCGGAAACCTACATTACCCAGTATCCATTAGGTTTCCGCAAGAACGGAAACTAAGTTATTTTTGCTGTGAAAGGATGCAAAACGGAGGATCCTCACCTTTTAACAGGTATTCATGAGTATATCTAGTATGGCCAATGCGACATCGTCGTATGATGACCTCTTCAAATCTGGACTGACAACCCAAGTTGGTATAACGAACATAAAGTTTTACTGCATGTAATTTATTAAGTCCCACTTGAGTGTCCCACTTCTTCTGCATCAGATCGCAGATGTAACATCTGATGACGGCTTTATAATCAGAGTATGGAATAAGAAGTGGTGTCACAGATTTGTTAAGTGCCACCTTGGTAGCAAGATCAGCCATTGTATTCCCAGAAATGACAACATGGCTGGGTAACCAACAAAAGACGATGTCGTATTGGCCAGTAGCAAGCTCATTATATAATTCAATAATTTCTATTAAAACTGGATGTTTACAAGACGGATTTTTTTATAGCCTGAAGGCAAGAAAGAGAGTCAGAAAAGATTATATATTGTTTATGTTAAGGGTGTCTTCGAATATATTTAAGAGCTGTTAATATGACGTTAGCGTCTGCTGTAAAAGTAGAGCTGTTTTCCGGTATTCTAGAAGATATTGTTCCGGATCCAATGACAGTGGCACAAGCCACCGCGCCACCATCCTTGGACCCATCTGTAAATAAGAATCTATATGCATTATATTTACTTTTTAGTAGATTATATTCTTGTTTATATTGTAATTCATTAGTTACGGATTTTTGTTAAACGTTGTCAGTGTTAGGTCAACTTGTGGCCTCACTAATTGCCAAGGAGGAGAAGAAAGAAGACGGGAAGGGGATATATTTTCTAGCTCAGTGCCAGCAGCGGAAAGGAAAGGTTTGACTCTTAGTCCTAGAGGTGGAACAAGAGAAGACTTTTTAGTGTACAGATCGTCATAAAGAGGATTGAAAACACAGTCAAATGCAGGATTAGACTCGTTAGAATAGAGTTTTGTTATATACTGTAAGGATAATTTTATACGACGTTGGTTAAGTGATGGCTCATCAGCCTCAACATAGAGACTATCAACAGGAGAAGTTCTAAAAGACCCAAGACAAAGTCTTAGGCCTTGGTGGTGAATAGAATCTAAAAGTTTTAGGTTGCTTTTGCAGGCCCCACCATATACGATAGCGCCATAATCAAGTTTGGAGCGGACTAGTGATGTATATAGGTGTAGGAGGGTAGTATGATCCCCTCCCCACTTTGAATTAGAAACTACTTTCAATAAATCCAGTACCTTCAGGCATTTATTTTAAAGGGATGGGAGTCGAAAATTAGACCCAAGAACTTGGCCTCCTTGACAACTTTGATTGGAGTGCCATTTAAATTTAGTTCTGGGTCCTTATGTGGCTTACATTTTCTACAGAAGTGTATAAAATTAGTTTTTTACTTAGAAAATTTAAAGCCGTTTTCACGACACCATTTATTTATTTTGTTTAAACACAATTGCAGCTGCCGTTCAATTAGATGCATATTTTTACCACGACAAGAAATATTAAAATCATCCACAAACAGCGACCCATCGATTGAATCATTTAAAACCTTGGACAAACTATTTATCTTGATACTAAAACGTGTGACAGACACAGATCCTGATTGTAATGATCAAACAAGGTAGAACCCACGCGAACCTGAAATTGCCTGTCAGTTAAAAACTTGGATATGAATTGAGGCAAACGGCCTCGCAATCGGAAATCGTGTAAATCATTTATAATCCCATGTTTCCAAGTAGTGGCATATGCTTTTTCTAATCGAAAAAGATCGACACTGCATGTTGTTTTTTAATAATGGCATTTGTTACAAAGGATTCTAAACGCACTAAATGATCGATGGTACTTCTGTTTTATGGAAATCACATTGAATGTCTGTTATAAGGTTATTAGTTTCCAAGTACCAAACAAGTCGATTATTATCATGCGTTCCACGGCCTTGCAAACACAGCTAGTTAGTGAGCTCGGTCGATAATTCGAAGGATCAGCTGTATGGTCACGTCCAGGTTTAGGGATGGGAACAATAATAGCATCGCGCCATGAAGAAGGAAAATTTCCAAATGTCCAAATATCATCCAAAATGTTTAAGAGGGTCTCTAAACATGATTCCAGTAAGTGCTTCAGAAGCTGATAATGTATGTTATCAGCACCTGTAGCAGTATCGTGAGCCTGGTCAAGAGCAGTATGAAGCTCATGAATAGAAAATACATGTAGTTCATTGTAATCTTCCCAATTATCTGAATTGAAATTAATAGTTTCCTTTTCCTGTTGTTTTTTTATAATTTTGGAATTGAGGTAGATAAGTCCATGAAGAAGAGTGTTTGGCCACAGTTTCTCCAGGTTTATTTGCAATATCAAATTTACTAGTCAATAATTCGTCTCCATCTTTAAGATGCTTAATGCTAGATTTTTAACCCTTACCTTTTATTTTCTGGATCATATTCCATACTTTTGATTCGGCGTTCGTGAATATATTTTTGATACCTAATTTCGCCAGGATTGACGTTTACTTTACTTGAAGGTACGCCGTGCTTTAGCTTTTAAAATTTGTAATTTATTCCAATTATGGACCATAGGATGGCGACGGAAATAATTCTCAGCTTTCTTCCGTGCCTTCCTAGCCTGTTTGCACTCATTGTTGAACCATGGTGTTCGTATGTGTGGAATTGCAGAGGATTTGGGGATACACTCATCAGCAATGTTAATTAGTTCATCAGAGAAATCTTTTATAGGATCCGGACTTTCTATAAAATGTTCAGTTTTAAGTCTGTTACAACGCAGAGCTTGATACAAAGGCCAGTCAGCCTTTTTATTATTCCATCTTGAAGATGGGGTAATTTCAGATGGGTTCACGGATGTTAGAATTGTAGGAAAATGGTCACTTCCACAGAGGTCATCGTGAACTGACCATTCAAATTCAGTCAGTAGGTTTGAATCCATGAATGATAAATCAAGGGCCGAATACGTTCCAGTGCGAGGATGTAAATAGGTGTCGGAACCGTCATTGTATATGCATAAGTCATTATCTGAACCGAACTCTTCTAACAGTTTACCTTTAGCATTAGTAGTTGTACCACCCCAAAGTAGGCTGTGGCCATTTAAGTCCCCCATAATAATACAGGGATTTGGTAGTTGGTCATACAGAGTTTGAAGATCAGTCTTCTGAAGGCAGTAAGATAGCTGATTTCTTCTTATAGTCTTAGAGCACTGCGCACACTGGACAGCCATGGTTAGTGTTGTGAATGTTGTATGTTGGGAAGCAGGTTATATACCATATTGTCAATTGAAGTGAGTTCATTAGTTAAGACCACAAGTTGACCTCACACTGACTAAGTTTAAGAAAGCAGAACATAATGAATTACAATATAAACAAGAATCTAATCAATTAAAAAAATAAATATAATACATACAAATCCTTATTTAAAGATGGATCCAAGGATGGTGGCGCAGATGCTTGTGCCACTGTCATTGGATCCAAAACAATATCTTCTCGACTACCAAATACAAACAATAAATATAAACAATACATCATCTTTTCCGATTCTCTTTCTTGTTTTGTAGACATCCACTTTTAATAGAAATTATTGAATTGTATTGTGAGCTTGCTACTGGCCAATGCGACGTCGTCTTTTGTTTGCTACCCAGCCACGTTGGCATTTCTGGGAATACAATGGCTGATCTTGCTGCCAAGGCAGCACTCAACAAATCTGTGACACCACTTCTTATTCCATACTCTGATTACAAAGCAAGCATTAGAACTTACATCCGTGATCTGATGCAGAAGAAGTGGGATGCCCAAGTAGGTATTAACAAATTACATGAAATAAAACCTTATATTGGTTACACCTACTTGGGTTGTCAGTCCAGATTTGAGGAGGTCATTATGCGACGATGTCGCATTGGCCATACGCGTTATACTCACAAATACCTATTAAAGATGAAGATCCTCCGTTTTGTATCCCTTGTGATGAGAGAACCACGGTCAAGCATGCTTGACTGTGTTGAATTCTCCATCATAAGGGATAAATATTTCAATGTAAAAACAATGAAGGATCTTTTACAAATGTTAATTATCATTTAATTATTGTTTTTAAAAGAAATTGATTTGTTTGATGATTTCTGATTAATGTGTTTTGTACATAGACATATTTTAAAGATTGGTAATTTAGATTAGTAACTTACATTGTTAGTGGCTGTACCCTCAAAGGGGGTTAAAGTACTATAAAATTATTGTCCTCCTGAGAGAAGTGCGTAAGTCCCAAAACTTTCAAAGTAAAATGTAAATTTACCATATTTTAAACGTAGTATCTTTTGTTCTTTTAACTGCCGGCTACATTTTCCTACAATCGCCAGCAGCTGAAGGAATGGTGTCAATCCAGCTAGGGTCCATGCACGTAGCAAAAGTAATGTAAGTCCCCAAGGTTCCAAGTATGGTGATCTACTTTCAGTTGTTGGCGATCTATAGCCCGTGTTTTATACTGTATTGTCCTCTTTAATTGAAATGTTTTAGCTTTGCTCGCTAGTTTTATTCATATCTGTTATTCTATAGTCATTTTACTGTCCATCGTCGACAGGTTTTAATCTTCAAAACGTTTTCTCTTTATATTGTATAAATTGTTTTCGTCACGATATGGCTGAGATATTGCCGATGTGACTTTAAATATTAACTCACTCACTCACTCATTAGTTAAAACACTGAGTCGACAACAACAAAACGGATCCCATACGGATTAGTCAAGACATTGAGTCTCATGTTCAAATTCCATTGAAAATAACAAAACAACAAACTAAACACTATTCATACTATTTTACTACGTAATTTATTAAATTATTATTTATTAAATTTTATTTTATTTTCGGCCCTTTTTCGGCCTTTTTAACTTTTAATTTCGGCCCATTTGACGTTTAGCCTTGGCCCTTTTTACTTTTTTTTTCGGCCATTTTGTCCTTCGGCCCTTTTTACTACAACCCCTCAGTTAAGCCCGTTGTCTTTAGGATAGCTCGAAGGTCTGTCCGAAGGTGCGTTGGCCGGAAACAAAGCGGATCTGATCGAAACCCTCATGCAATCGTCGCCTTTGTTTTCGACTTTGAACATGGCTTGTTTTTTCTTGTAATATGGTGTCAAGTCTAGGTACGATCCGCCTTTGAACGGCATGTAGTTCGCTAATTCTAGATAGACCGCGTCGATCCTGTCCACAACCCCAACGGAAACCATGTGCATGTAGCATTCCAGGGATTCTCGTATTTTTTGCAATGAGGTGTCGATGGATGCATCGATGAATTCAGATTGAGTCGCAACTTCTTCTTTGCCGCTGAAATACGTCTGTACGTGATCCGTGGCGCCGTCTGTCTGCTCTTTGTCCAGAGACATTTTCACTGTGATTTGAAATTTGAGGCTTCCCAGGTCGTTCAGTTCCCTGTTGACTTTGGCGGTGACCAGCGGTTTGATGTCGTCGACGTCCATGTTTTTGTCGACGTCCATCCACCAGCCTCTCAGATACTTACCTATGGCGTGCTTCGTCTGTGCGAACAGTAGTTGGACGGGTTTGTGTTCCTCCAGCAGTTCGATGAGCTCGACTGTGTTCATACGTGAATAACCTCTGAGCCCTCGTTCCTTCACTAGGAGTATCACCGTGCGAGGTTGTTCGTCGACGGGTTCCATGTCGAGTAATCTCAACAGCTGAGGTTTCCTCAAGCCGGAGTAACCGATCACTCCACGTTCTTTAGCAATTGCTTTCAGTTTTCGAACAGTAATCATTATTGCTATATCAATGTGTGAAAACTTTATATCCAGATGCGAAGTCAAATCTCTAATAGGTTCGATTTTTGCTATATTCAGATGTGAAGTTAAATCTCTAATAGGTTTGCGTTATAGTCAGGTGCAAAGTCAAATCTCTAATTGGTTGTTCGCTACATGGTTGAAAAATGGGAGGTAACTCCGTCAGCCTTCTCTTTGACAAGTTTTGAAAATGAAGCGCGCGTAAAATCAAATTTTTATTCTAAGAAGTCGGTTGCGCTCGTTGAGATAGCCTCTTTTTGTCAAGTAGATGAGATGGCCTCTTACCACGTCCGCGCCATGGGCTTTGCAATCAACGTGCCACTGATTCTTTGCCTGCACATGCGGAGGATGTTGCTGCCGTTGTCACGGTGGTTGTGGTTCTACTTCCGGTGACAATGCCACGATGCCTGTTTCGTACTGCAGCGTGACTCGACTCGTGTTATTGACAATTCGGATCAAGCCCAACTTTTGAAGATTTAGTTATTGTAGCCCATCAGTCTGTTCACCCTCAGTCGCATGTCACTCGGAGCCATGTAGAATCCCGCACCGAACACGTTGTCGACTTCCAGCACATTTTCATAGCATTCGATGACATTCGGCAGATCGACCGGAGACGCGATGACATCTTCGACGTTGATCACGAACTGTTTCTGCGCATCGTCAGCCATCCCTTTACCCACGATGCTGAAACGCGTTTGCGTCTGCACACCCAGCACGGCCCACACGTACGTTCGAATCGAATCGTTCAACAGTATGGTACCCACGTGAGAAAACCCCTTCGACGTATCCATTATAAACATTTTCCAATCGTCTACAGGTCCCTGCTGAAACTTCCAAACTTTCAACTTCTCACTGGTTTCTACAAGGGGCATATTGTGAACGATGGGAACACCAAAACTGTGATTCACTCCAGGCAAACGCCAATCGACCGTCTTCGGACTTAGTTCGAATTCATCGCAAATGCGTTCAAGTAGAGCACGTCTATCGTAAGGATTGTTTACTGCGTTCCACACCTTGTCCTGCAGAATCGGTAGCTGATTTCTTTGAGGATACGTCTGATCTGGTAGTAAATATGAAAAAGAACACAGACTGACTCAAGCGGATCCACGGCGAGTGTCGTTCAACGTCACACCACACTCCCCTGCCAGAATTGCATTGGGTTCGAAACCAAAGCGTGTACCGTTTTTCACATTCGTGACAGAAAGCCTGTACTTTTAAATACATCGATAAAACGAGCTCGAAAGTGGGAACCATCCGCATCCACCACAATACTTGGTTGCATGAGATCGGTAGCACTTATATTATGACTTTTAAAATAAAACACTCCCGATTTGTACAATGAATTGATATATTAATTTTAGTATACATATCTACTTCAATATGTACGTCACGCTTCCGGGAATAACGAGCGGCGAATCTGTTCAACTGCTTCGACATCGATAACACATCTGGTCAGTTTGAAAGTCGCTACGGCGCGATATCACCTAATATCCGCGATGGACCAACAATAACAGGCTGTTCGTCAATAACGCCCGCAACCAAATAACGGATGGCTACTAAAGCGTGTGCTTGCTCAACGACAAATCTTCAAACGCCGGGGAGCTGAACTCAAATGAACGACTCGAACGGCAGGATCGTGTTAGCGAGCATCGGAGAAAAGACTTTGAGACTCAGTTGGCCGTTGGCGAAAATGCTCAGGTTTATGTCAAACGAAACACAACCGAAAGCCACCATGTACCCGACCTCGTTCAGTACAGCCAACTGTGCATTCATCTTGATCAGCTGAGCACGACCGACAATGTTCAAGGTGAATGACCTTCCACACTGCTGAGAGCCGTGCTGGTGAAAACGGAAAAGTATGACACATAACCGAATAGTTTTCGTCGTGGCCATAGAAGAAATTAATCTGATGCGACATCATGGAATTGAAAATATCAGTTCTAGATATCAAACACGATCCCGTAAGTAAAGGATATCTCAGCGCGACGCTGCACATACGACAATGACAGAGTCTCAAGGTCCAGGAACACTCGTTTTAAAATGCGTCAAAAGCGACTGGAATCTCAACATCACACTCGACTCTCCCCACGTTTTCACTGACAACAAAAATCACTATCTGACGAAAGTCGTGAACAAATGAAAGCTAATCGTGGTTTACGTGCCTACACAAAGACGCAGCGTGATCATCAGCACTTTGAGGCAAAGAGTAGCCCACATGCTGTCGAGTAAACCCAGGACGCAAAACGTGAGATTGCAGATGGTGTCAGAATTCGACAGCATGGTAGACGTCTTGGAAAATCTGCCTGCGAAATCCACGCTGTACATCCAAGTCTACCTTGGTGAACTGCCGTCAGCGCGTGACATCATCGAAATCGTGGAAGGGATCAAACTCCGCTGGGCCAAACAAAAACAATACCAAGTTTGCTCCGTTTACGCGCAGGCGAACGTTAACGACTGCACCAGTCTGCAGGGAGTCACCTTGACCGTGGAAGACAGGATATCCTCACCCAAATTTTCCTATTCGACAACATACATCTCATGGGTTTGAAGTGCACATCCGAGAAATAATCTGATAACCAATTGAAAACCATTTCGTAATGTTATATTAAATGATGAACCATCGTCCCAACATAACGCTAGCCAATCTCGGGGACACGAGCGGATTCGATCTGCCCGGCAAGGAAAACACCTTGTATGTCCTGCACTTAAAAAGCTATGTATGCGAGCGGATGACACTAGCAGACTTCAAACAACCGACTGGTTGATCGACATGATGCTCACCTCACCCCACATATCTTTTAAAAACAATGGTTATGCCTCAAAAATTACGAACAACGGGATCCTTGTCAACGTCTTTCACTCCAGAGTTTGATATACAAGTTTTACGAATACCAGGTCACACGGGCAACATGTTAGCTTCAAACGACGTGGCTTCATATTTTACGGTTCGACATACCCAATTACCAACCGGATTTTTTCGATTCAAATTTGGCTTTCAAAGCAGACACCACGCTCGTAATAGAAGTCTATCTCGCAGACGCTGTATGGAGGTCAGAACGACAACTTTTGGCTGGGTTGACAATACACTGGTTCGACAGACACAATCACCAATGGTGTCGTATCATCATAAGACAAGGATCGACACCGATAGTGAGCCTCGTGTCTCGAATATTTACGTGTACGATAATCTAAACCTTATCGGCCTCAAATATATCAATCGGAAATTAACGGAAAACCAATTAAATATTATGTTATAAAAAATCTCATATATACAGGATGGGACTGTATCCAGTTGTCGACGAAGTAGCAAAAACACTGGAAACCGTAGACAGGTTTCGTTTGCAACAGTTATGCGACATCAGACAACAACTAGAACGTGAATGCGATACACGATCAGCATTACAGAAAAAATATCACAGGGCTGTCAATTCCGTGGACGGTATTGACACCATTTTGATGGCAACCAGCATGGGATTAGGCACAACAGGTGTCGGGTTGTTATCCACAGTCGTGGCCGCAACCGTTGTGCTAGGCATCGAAATAACAGCCGGAGTGGCAGGGTTGATGGGATTGGCCCTTAAGTTTGTATCTCGCAGACTGCAACATAAAGTATTGAAACACGACGAAATTAGAAGTTACACACGAAAGACGTGCATATTTCCACCATGCTCACCAACTCTAAAATATCAGAGGAAGAGTTTCGTTTGGTGCTATCAGAAATCGCCAAGTACAACAGAATAAAGCAAGAGATTCGAAGCAAGACTCGTAAAAGTACTGTCATCAGCGAAGACGAGAAAGAAAAGTTTATAGAACAAGGGAGGCAAGATGCCCTACAAGACCTTCATTATGAAAACCAAACAAATGATAGAAGGAGATTCACAATAAACTGTTTCGCTGAAATCAACATAACGTAGCCATCTCACCTGTCTCGCTCGCTCAATATAGACTAGGAAAATCGAATGCCGAGACCAACTGTCAGCTTGGGGTCAGTTTGCGTGTCGTGCAGCCGCGCAACTGTGCGATTAGTGAGTTCGTATCCCGTCTGGCCTCTATGATTTCATTACAACTCTCAAAACTGTCGATAAGGTTATCTAGAACAGGGCGACTCTTGTCGAGAGTACTCAGTTGGATGCAATCCTACAAGGGAGGAAGCCTTGCGAATCGCAGTCTATCTATTTCTTTCTCCCTCTTTGGGGTTGTGACCACAGCGGACATTTTGCTAAAACTTTTCAGCCTCGCTACTTTATAACAAGTACGGCAATACGTTGAATAGTTAGCCTTTCTACAGACAGACCCCATGCTCACTAAAAGTGAATATTTCATAAACTATTCGATCGATTGTCGTGAAATTTTGCATGCACCTCCGGTAGTAGTAAACACAATAGCGGGCGGGATTAGGCCTCCAAAGGCCTTAATTGGTACAATTAAGGCCTTTGGAGGAGACGTCCTGTTCGCTATGTACTATACTACTGAAGTATTATATAAGTCTCCACGGTTCCCAGACCTAACTTTGGTTGCTGTGATCTATGTTGTATTGTTGACTAACAATGTAGCATTTTAAAATGATGTCAGACTAGTTTAATTATAATCTGTAATAGTCAAGTCGTTATACTGTCCTTCGTTGACAACTTAAAAAGAATTATATGAATATATATATTCTCAGTATATGAGTTCTTGTCCTCATGATATGGCTGAAATAATGCCGATGCGACGTATTTTTTTAACTCACTCACTCTGAACAATGATTATTGGCAATTAGATCAATTAGATCAAAGATCCAATGCCCTGACTAGAAAACGTGTTGTACCTTCTCTTCCTCCCAATTTGTTCTCATCCATTTCCACTACCTTACTAACACCCCCAATTACAACATCCAGACCATCCAGAAGAGGGAGATATTACATCTCAGTACTGATTATACATGTTATATACAGTGTTCTCACACATGCTCAATATTTACCTTTAATGTCATGGAAGAAAGGTACAAATCATTATCAATGTGCCAAGTGAGGCTAACTGGCCTTCCCAGAAACATCTCTCAGGTTAACATTTTGTTGCAACGCTAAACATGACAAAATGTGTTCTTTCAGTCTTTTGCCTTGTGATGAAAACGTTACATCTATCACAGTTCAGTGTTGAGGCTAACAGGTAGTTTCCTTTCATCGAATCAAAGGTCTCTTCAGTCATTTCATATGGCACCAATTTGAATTACATTATACTATATGGCGTTTCATTTCAGTAAATAGGATCTCCAGTTAATTTCCTGAATGCCTCCAAAAGCTATCAACAACCGTATGCTTTAGACAACCTACACAAGTGAACCATATTGCTCCAATAGGACAATATTCCAACAAAGGTCGCAAAAGTGCCCATGGTCACTATTATGGGGATCTACGTTGGTTGCTGTCCGTCTACAGTCCATTCTTTTTATCGTATTGACTTTCATTATATATTGTACATGGGATGTCTTGCCGTCCTGTGCTGACACATTTTAACATGAGACTATATATATTATTTATGTATAACTTGTTTTAGTCACTGTGTTACTAAAAAAATAACTCTCCGTAGTAAAGTATCGGCAGACGCAGTAAAAAGATTAGCATACTCCGCCTATCTATCACGTCAACGCCGATATGTCACCAAATAAAGTCACGGGGAATATCACGTGAATTGTTCAAGAAAGGTATACACAGAATATCCACGTTCAATAAATGACCCTTGTATATTGAATTTTTGTCATTTTATCGTTACGTTCATTACGACTAGTCCCCTTGATCCCCAGTAAGGTGGTCAAACTTTATGTGGTTTATAGCATATCCCCCCATTTTACTGTCATTTTGCGGGGGTATTTTAAAATGGACCTTGTTTTCATCGCGTCCGTCCGTCCGTAAAATTTGCACATTTGTCTTTTCGAGCAGAACTCTAAAACCGTTTTCAATATTTCTTCACCAAACTTGGCAAACATACATGGATCTGGTGGTGTACTGGTGCCTTTTGGTAGTTTTGGAATTCTGAATTAAATATTTTTGGCGTTTCCATGGCAAAAAGGTCGACTTTGACTGAAATTTGTGGTTGTGCTCTTTTCCGGAGCAGAACTCTAAAACCGTTCAATATTTCATCACCAAACTTGGCACATAGATAGATCTGGTGGTGTACTTGTGCCTTTTGATAGTTTTGGAATTCTGAATAAAATATTTTTGGCGTTTCCATGGCAACAAGTTCGACTTAGACTGAAATTGGTGGTAGTGCTCTTTTCCGGAGCAGAACTCTAAAACTGTTCAATATTTCTTCACCAAACTTGGCACATAGATAGATCTGGTGGTGTAGTGGTGCCTTTTGGTTGTTTTGGAATTCTGAATAAAATATTTTTGGCATTTCCATGGCAACAAGTTTCACTTAGCCTGGAATTGGTGGTACGTGCAAATTTGTCTTTTCCGGAGCAGAACTCTAAAACCGTTCAATATTTCTTCACCAAACTTGGCACATAGATAGATCTGGTGGTGTACTGGTGCCTTTTGGTAGTTTTGGAATTCTGAATAAAATATTTTTGGCGTTTCCATGGCAACAATTTTCACTTAGCCTGAAATTGTGGTTGTGCTCTTTTCCGGAGCTGAACTCTAAAACTGTTCACTATTTCTTCACCAAACTTGGCACATAGATAGATCTGGTGGTGTACTGGTGCCTTTTGGTAGTTTTGGAATTCTGAATAAAATATTTTTGGCATTTCCATGCCAACAAGTTTGACATAGAATGAAATTGGTGACAGTGCTCCTTTCTGGAGCAGAACTTTCAAAACCTTTCAATACTCTCCTTCCACTTTTCTATATACACACATAAATATTTGACATAATCATAACTCGTAGACATAATCATGAAGAGTATTTTGCCATTGATGACTTTGTCTTCGGGGATATTGATGACTTTGTCTTCTTCATCTCTTTACCTAGACGGGTTGTAGACAGCTCGGTTCTAACAATCGGCTGGTCACGCTAGGCCCGGCCCTGTGCATAGTAAATAATTTTGCACATTCAAGTCATCATTGGGTCTTGGCCATTTCGATTTTTCCTAATTTACAAATTATTGATACATTGAATTGCCAAAGAGTCCAATGCCAGAAGTTGGTGGCTCATGGGCCAATCTGGTGATGCCGACCTCCCAAAAAAACATCATACTGATCCGTCTAATAAAAGACCAATATATTCAACGAGTTGTGTCTTGAGAAAAACCATGAAATGAATGATAAATAAAAGATTATCGTGGTATCTGAAACCTAATAACATAATCATAAATAGAAAATGCGGTTTCATAAAGTTCTATTAATCATTTAGTACTATTGGGTTACTGTGTTAAGAATGCTATTGTAACTTAACATTTTTCTTTGATCTGGAGAAGGCATACGATTCTACTTAAAGGATTTCAGTGATTTTGGTTTGAGAGGTCGTTTAACTCAACTAATATCACAGTCGTTTACAGGCAGGTAATTTTAAGTCTGAGTGAGTTCAACCCTGTCTGGCCATTACAATCAGGATCAGTGGTGTGAGCGAGTTTTCTAGTCACACCGGCAGTATTTCAGCCGTATAGTGACCAAAACAAGTTTTACAATCAGGATCAGAGTATGAGGCATCTGAATAATAGATAGAAAATAATATAATTGCAGTCGGGCTGTTGTAGTGCTCGTTTACAGTCAATGCATGTTAATCTGGCAAGTAGCCAGACTCATTTACATTTATATGTTGATCACGCTCAGTCCCGTTTTTAATGACACTGACATTGAGTGCGAGGTAAAACCAGTCGCTGAGTGACAACCGAGATACAGGCACGTGTAGCGGCAAGGTAGGAGTCATCATCATCATCATCATCATCATCATCATCATCATCATCATCAAAATCAGGTATGAATGCGTGAACGAAAAGAGGATACAATTTCTTAAAAATTCGTAGCATTTACCTGTCTACCTGCATAGATTATCTTAAACCCCAAGTGGAAAAGATCAGTAACATATATGTGTATACCTATACTGGGACTTTTTTAGAATTGTAATATCTATTTCTTTTTTTTTAACTTTTCTCTCATTTTGTATGCATAATAGATAAAAAGAGCAAGAATGTTTATGCCTTCAGTTGTTGTTGTTTTAAGGATATTGCTAAACGATATCATACTAACGTGCAAATTCTTAGGCAGAAATCTACTCGAAGGTGATATTCATCTTCTAAATCTACTTTACATACAGGACAATTTCTTTGAGATACATCAAGATTATTCTTTAAACATAAGAAACCAGCTCTAAATTTGACCAATACTTGATGACAGATACCCCTTTGGCTCACGAAATATCTTATATTCTGTATATAACTTATAACGTGAACTGGCACCCGTGAAGAGCCACCTCCTGGTAACGCTAAGAGTTCTTCAATCCCCCCGTGTGGACCCGGGTGCATATTTGGTCCACCATCCTGTTTGCCGTGGGTTGCGCCCCTGTGTCGATGGAGGACGGGATTCTGGTGGTTGGGGACACTTGTTCCAGGAATAGCGTTCTTTTGCCCCACACAACTTCGCCCCTTACTTCAAGTAGACGGGTGGTAGAATGGGCCCGGTTCTATCAATCGGCTGGTCATGCCAGGTCCTGTTCATGGATTTTATGTAATTGCATAAAATTTGATTTAGGAATTGTTTAAATTTTGGTCTTGGCGCCCCTGTTCATAGAACAGCATTTGACTATAATATATATTTATCATGAACTCGGTGTCTTATGCTCTAAAGTCGGTGGCTCAAGGGCCAATCTGGTTGAAAGTTAATATTTTAGCTTTTTCTGCTGGAGTATATCATCCGGGTATCCTTGGTGCTACAAGCAGGAAATCCAATTGGTATTAATATTGTCTTTACGATACTCCGTGGTGGGTGGGAGCTCGGGTGGTGAGCCATATTACCAACAAACATAGAATACCAAACCCCTTAAAAAACAAATGTCCACTGGAAAATGAAGATGGGCAACGACCTTTAACGTCTGTAGAACATTGGTCACGGTTTTTATTGATTGAGACAGTTGACAAAACATGTCTCAAATTGAACCCTTTTGCAATACCTAAGGGTGAGTGAGTGAGTTTGGTTTTACGCCGCTTTTAGCAATATTCCAGCAATATCACGGCGGGGGACACCAGAAATGGGCTTAACACATTGTACCCATGTGGGGAATCGAGCCTGGGTCTTCGGCGTGACGAGCTAACGCCTTTACCACTAGGCTACCCCACCGCCCCCAATACCTAAGGGTGTTCAAGGCATAGCTGGTGAGGTTAAAAACGTCAGACGATTAAGATCAGTTTTTGCTAATAGAATGCAACAGGAAGCAACAATCCACCAACCTCATGTCAATAGTTTCGTTTGTCGGTGTTCCTGATTCAGTTACAGCTCATAAAACACTCAATACCAGTACAGGAATTGTTCGAGACAGGGATCAGTTTTTTATTGATATGACTGAGGCTGAAATAGTGTTTGAGATGCGAGATCAAGGAGTTATGTATGATAAACGGTTCTCCACACGAAAGAACTCACAAACACAACCTAAATGCTACGAAATTGTTTCCTCTTTTCGTTCACGCATTCATACCTGATGATGATGATGATGATGACTCCTACCTTGCCGCTACACGTTGTATCTCGGTTGTTACTCAGCGACTGGTTTTACATCCCGGACGCTCTAACCACTATCGACCGCGTCATACCAAAATACGTTAAAATATGGCATTTGTTGGTCCCTGCCTGGCGCTCGGCATTAATGGGTACAACAAGGACTGGTCGGCTCGGAGTCAGTATAATGTGTCTGAGTGGGGTATTCTTGCTTCACTGCGGCTTGGTATCTCAGTGGGCTAGAACTATAAAACCAGCTTAAGTCTGGGCTAGTACAAGCAGCCGCACATACACATACACACGCATGCACGTCGTCATATGATCGAAATATTCTCAAGCACGACGTTAAACCCAAACTCAACTCACCTCACCTCACCTCACCTCACCTCACCTCACCTCACCTCACCTCACCTCACCTCACCTCACCTCACCTCACCTCACCTCACCTCACCTCACCTCACCTCACCTCACCTCACCTCACCTCACCTCACCTCACCTCACCTCACCTCACCTCACCCACCTCACCTCCACCTCACCTCACCCTCACCTCACCTCACCTCACCTCACCTCACCTCACCTCACCTCACCTCACCTCACCATTGTTGATATGTACCCACAAAATTGCAGCCTGCGATCATCTCTTAAGACCAGAATACAAACATGTTCAGTCAATGTCTCATTACTCTTGTCCGATTCGGATAAAACTTTTTCATTCACAAACTTTTGTTAAACAGTGACAAGTATGACAACGAACGAGACGAGTCATGGGTTTCCAATGGATGAGAGAACTAAAGACGATATACATGTGGACAAAGAGTCTGCAGATCAGAGGGCCAAATGGAATTCACGTATTGAATACATCCTCTCCCTTGTTGGCTTTTGTGTTGGATTCGGGAATTTGTGGAGGTTCCCGTACGTCTGTAACAGAAATGGCGGAGGTATCAGAAACAATCTCTTTCTGTAGTGATTAAGCACAGTATGTGGCTATGATTACACATTGCCATTTAGAAAGAGGTCAAATGTGAATATGTTATATTTGGGATTACACTTTCTTAGTAAAGTACAAATTCTAGTACTTTTGGGTTGAGTCGCATCTGCGATTCGAACCCACACCCTCAGAGTCAGGCACCTAGTCGCCAGCACAAAGTCAGCCGCCTGACCCGGTCAGCCGTCGCGACTTCCAGTATGTGGATCTGACATTGTTTGATCTGGCTGCGATACTGTTGATAGCAAGTTATATATATTTCCTTATTTTGTACATTTTGCCAGGGTTGTGTGGTAGCCGGCTGGTTCGAGCGTTTGCTCGTCACACCAAACACACAGGTTCTATTCCCACGATGTGTAAAGCCCAGTTCTGCTGCCCCCTATATATGTTGCAGGTATATAGATGTGTTAAAAGCGGCGTAAAACTATTCACTCAATCTATACCATAATATGTATGTATTTACGCTCAACGATATATATTTGAATTTGAATTTATTTGTTGTAAATTACTAAACGATAAGCGATTGAAACTGCCTTTGGATGTTACAAATTGCCTTCGAATATGTTCTGACACCCACGTTTGGTTGTTTGTTTTACTCCACAGGCGCCTTCCTGCTGCCGTTCCTACTCTGTATCTTAATCATTGGGTTCCCCGTGTTCTTCTTGGAAGCCTCACTGTCTCAGTTCTCCGGGAGGGCGACTCCTTGTGTGTGGAGTTTCTGTCCCTATATTCAAAGGTTGGTATGATGTTTATGGATACATTCATTCAAAATTATCGAAGGAAATCAGTTTAAATTATCGAGCAAAAGAGACCCGTGAAAATCCGGGTTAGAATATTGATCTTCAGTAACCCATGCTTGTCGTAGAGGCGACTAACGGGATCGGGTGGTCAGGCTCGCTGACTTGGTTGACACATGTCATCGGTTCCCAGTTTCGTAGATCGATGCTCATGCTGTTGATCACTGGATTGTCTGGTCCAGACTCGAAATATTTACAGACCGCCGCCATACAGCTGGTATGTTGCTGAGTGCGGCGTAAACTCAACTCACTAACTCTACTCACTCGAGCAAGGACATTGCTGTCTGCATCTTGTTTATACATGGAGTCTCCCGAAATAAATTGCTGGAATATTGCTGGAAAGCGGCGAAAAAAATAAAACCACCTAAATGAAAGTCTCAAATGAATGATTGCACTGGTAGATCGTTTGTACTGCCTCCAAGGAGGCAAACAAACGTTTCTAGAAACATGTAGTCAGATTCTTGTGACCATTTGTCATGGAAACAGGAGTTGGTGTCGGTGCCCTGGTGATGTACGTCGCCTGCATCCCGTCCAACAGCATCCTCCTGGCCTGGCCCATCTACTACATGGTCAAGTCCTGCTCCAGCGTCCTGCCCTGGACAACTTGTGGCAACGACTGGAACACCAACCTGTGTGTGGAAGACGTGAGGAACGTCACCTACAGCAGCCACAACGGAACAAGTGCGGATGATAACATTACTGCTGGTGCCACACAACGCTGGGAAAATGTCACTCTAGGTCATACAGCGGCCGAGGAATTCTGGCAGTACGATAATTCCTTGGGGGCCATAGTTTGAATTAGTCGTTGGCCCGTTGTACTTGTTGTTATTCGGCAATTTTTTTAATACCTATTAAATCACAGTGACATGACAAAATACAAAATTGAACTTTGTGATTTCAATAAAGTTATAGTTGAGGTGTTCAGTAACAAGACCGTGTTGTTGCATCTGATCCCTGAAGGGAAACTCACAACCACTAATGCAAATGAGCTCAGCACACGCTTAAAATGCCCCTGACACACCTCGCTGAGGACCAAAGCATGTGTTAATCAACAAAACTCTCAAACGGTGATACCATGTACCGGTTCAGTCCAGCTGTTTCCATCCTTGTTTCAGGTACAATGTGCTGAGTATATCTCGAGGTTTGGAGGAGGTGGGCTCTGTCCAATGGCACATCGTGGCTTGTTTGTTCGCTTCATATGTCATCATATTTCTGTGCATGATTCGCGGGGTCAAGTCCGTGGGCAAGGTAAAACGTATCATATCAGTATTAATGAGTTAAATGGCCGAAGAGGGATATGTTCGATGTCTACTTGGCATTGCCAATCAACCAGTGTGTATTCTAATTGCAATCACATTTATCTTATATACAACGCACATTGTTCGCCTGTTAGTTGTCAGAACAATGTCTTTCTGAAATACGGAAGGGTCCTCTATGTTACAGCTCAGTCACAAAGCCTGTATGTTCGCGAGTCTAAACAAGAACACAAGTACATCAGGAAACAACATGGTCACAATTCCCGAACACCCGATCCAATATGGTTGAAAGTACTAAAAGTCAAGATGATAACAACTCCTTGTAGTTGGCATTGGCAATATGTAGCCATCTCACAGATGACATCCTTACCTTGTCAGCTTGCTGATAGGGTTAACTTCTTTGGTCATGTACACAAGGCGTGCGTAGTTCCAATCCCAGCACGGGACTCGGAAATTTTATGGCCGCTGAAATACATCAGTGTGCATCAGTGTATGTACTAACGTCAAGATGGTAACAACTGCTTGTTTTTCCAGGCAGTGTACGTGACGGCAATATTGCCGTACATACTCCTGATCATCATCTTCATCAGCACACTGATTCAACCGGGAGCAGGTTCCGGTCTGTTGTACTACGTCACGCCGGACTTCCGGAAACTACAGGATGTGAAGGTGTGTTCAGCAGAATGTACGGCGCAGACCGTTCTGGCAGGGTTCGGTGGTAGGGCTTTGTAGTAGAATCCCAGGGTTAGCGTTTTGTGGTGGAATCCCAGGGATAGAGTCACGTGGGAGAATCCCGGGGTAACTTCTAGAGGTAGAATTTCGTGGGTAGAGTCATTTAAGTCAAGTGGGTAGAATCCCAGGGGGCAAACTCTTGTGTGAGAATCACGGCTGTAGAGTCCCGTCAAGTGGTAGAATCCTAGGGGCAGAGTCTTGCGGGAGAATCCAATGGTAGAATTTATTCGTAGGATCCGGGTGTAAAGCTTTACAGCAGGGTTATGTAATAGAAATAATGGGGTAGGTAATAGTTTTTTCAGTGGTTATTATTCCCATGCATTTGGTCAAGGTATAAAGCATTATACAGACTTGACTTAAAGTAAAACATTTTCCATAAAAATATAAGTGCTTGTAAGGGATTTTGTTCAAGACAACAAGAGAGTAACTCAAAAATGTCTCTGTGATCATTTAATAATGAACAAGAATTCTTGGTCAAATATTATGAGTTCGGTGTAATTATTATGATGGTAATTATGACAAGGTGTGGCTTGAGGCGTTTCTACAAGTGATGTATTCTCTGGGACTAGGCTGGGGTTCCATTGGCACCGCTTCCAGCTATAACAAGTTCAACGAGCCGTGTCACAAGTAAGTAATGGTCGAAGAGACATGAGGTGCCAGCCTAATCTTTCCTGGGATACCTCTTCATTCGGTATGCAAACATAGACCCGTGCTCATCCGGATTAGATCTTCAGCAACCCATGGTTGCCGTAAGAGGCGACTACGGGATCGGGTGGTCAGCCCGGCTGGCTGACTTGCGTAGATCGATGCTCATGATAATCCACGTCTAATATTTCCTCTCATACCCAAACATTCGCTTCACGTTAACAAGAACAACAGTGGTGCACCATGTCCATTCCCAAACCCTAATGTTTGCTATATTTCTAAGACCATAGGAGTAAAAGTGTCGCCAAATTGAGAGACCATTTTGCGAGACCGACTATTTTGAAGGCACGAGTTTAGGAATTGCACGAAATTGCGTGTCCGCCTTCAGTGTCACCTGGGTGTGATGACACACAACATTTTCCCAACGATGTGGGAACGTTGTAGATTGGTAACGTCATGACACAACGTTAGTATTACGTCATTTTATAACGTTATGTCACCAGGTAATACCAACGTTGCAAATTTACGCTGAGGAAACGTTATGCTTTGGGCGCTTCTTATAACTGGGTGCCATGAGCGTTTTATGTAAAGCTTTCACTTTGAGATTCTTTCTTCAATATAAAGCTACAGCCTCAGAAAACACGACCAAAACAACATCCAAACCGTGAAATTGTCAGCTAGGTAGGCTGATCATAACGCATTCCTCGTCAGTGAAAGACGTCAACCCTCTGTGAAACTAATGAGTGTTCAGCCCAATTAACTAGAGACATATCCTTTAGTGAACAATTGTCGATGCTCTCAGATGCACCTTAGTTTATCTTATATCATGCTCAAGACAAAGAGGCTTGATATTCCTAAGATGCCCCACATTGTGGGATGTAAATATGACGTCATTCCAACCGTGGCGTCACGTCACATTTAACTAGAAATATATCCTTTAGTGAACAAGTGTCGATGCTCTCAGATGCACCTTAGTTTATCTTGTATCATACTGAAGACAAAGAGGCTTGATATTCCTAAGATGCCCCACATTGTGGGATGTACGTATGACGTCATTCCAACCGTGGCGTCACGTCACAGTATCATTAAGTCATGTAGGGATACTTTGCATGTGGATTTGTCATAATCCACTCTTAATTTCTCTTTGACGTTTATCATAAGATATGTTTATTCGGGGTCAAGGTGGCGAAGATAGAAGACAAATAATAATCCCCAGTGAAACTTGAACTAGCGTCCGCCAGAAGATTGCACACAAGATCAGTTGTATCTATTTCTGATAGGGACGCCATCATAGTGAGCACGATATCTGAAGGTACAAGCATCTTTGCCGGCCTGGTGACTTTTGGCATCCTTGGAGTGATGTCTGAGAAAACTGGCGTCCATATTACGGATGTAGTTTCCAGCGGTGAGTAAGGTGCTTAGTTTGCTTTGGGTATTTTTTATCTTACGCCCAGGTTTAAATCTAGTGAACACGAAAAGGCGACATCCTGATGTCCACGAAAAACACCAGCTGCAGCTGTTTCACTACAGCTTAAATGTCAAGCTGTGAACAGCTGTATGTATGAGCCCTTTAAATACCTATGGGCGGCCACTATGGTCGTACGTTCAGAAAACATAGACTAGGAACTTGGGAAATGGTCAAAATGGTGATGACATTGTAAAGTGTAATCGCGTTAGATCAATTTGTAACTTTCAAAGCAATGGTCTATTGTTTTAAATAAAACTTGACTTTGTTCTTGTACAACCGTACATGGTTGCATGATAATACAGAAAATGAAATTCCGTTATCAGTCTCTGACATCCCATACTTATATTATATACACAGACATATTATATATGATGAACGTTTATTACAACCATAAAGTCTTATGTACTCATTCAAGGATAAAAAGTACACAAGGATAATAACAGAAGAAAGTTTATACAATACTGTTATCCTATCGTGATGAAGGTCCAGGACTAGGTTTTGTAGCCTACCCAGAAGCTCTGGCGCAACTTCCGGTGCCTCAGTTGTGGTCCTTCCTGTTCTTCCTCATGCTTCTTGCTGTGGGCCTGGATTGTCAGGTGGGCGTCTCCATTTTGCCATATATGAGTACATTACGTGAGTATGCAACATTGATCATGAACGTTGTGAGGACAGACAAGCCGTAGTCTCAACAGGCAAGTTTTGAATGCAGACGTTTATATAAACGAAAACTAAATTTAAAAAAAATGATAAGAAATCACTGTTAAAAGGACACTCCTTTGTACTTCACCAGCATGTTTTAAGAATATCACTCCGTAATGATACTAGGTGTCCACACTCCTGACACGTCATAAATACATGCAAAGACAAGTCAAGTAGTTACGTACATTAACACTCACTAATAGGTACAAAAAGAAAATTGTTTCAAAATGAAAGTGTCCTCCATATGTGTGCCATACGAGAACATCACATATTAAGAAGAAAGCGTTAGACAAGGCTGTAATAGCCCTCGTAAAGGAAATACATGATTGGTAAGTTTAGTGACATTGGGTATAATTATTTGGCCGAACAAAGCGGACGCAGACACATTTCACACAGTGCAAGGGTGTCATTATATTTTGTCTTGGGGCCATTACCTCATCACAGGAAAGGCAGTGGGGTGGCCTAGTGGTTAAAGCGTTCGCTCATCACGCTGAAGGTCCGGGTTCGATTTCCCAAATGAGTACACTGTGAGATTGCTGGAATATTGCTAGAAGCGGCGTAAAACCATACTCACTCACTCAGTCATGACAGCTGATTGGAGGACTACTAATGTACATTTTTTGCTTTCAGTTCATGAACGTGGAGGTCATCACAACAGCCCTTGTAGACAAATACCCGAAAGCTCTGTCACGAAAGCGTTGGCTTGTAACCGCTGGTGTATGTGTGATATGCTTTCTTGCAGGAATCTTACTCTGCACGCAGGTAAGATTTACGTTTGGCCCTCGCCTTATGGCTTCGGACATGGTACCGGTGCGTTGAAGCTCCACGTGGAACAAATTCTATGACCTAGTTATGATGCCCTCAAAGGACTGGTTGGTTGGTTGGTTGGCCGGCTGGTTTAACGCCGCACACAGAAATATTCCAGCTGTATGGCGGCGGTCTGTAATTAATAGAGTCTCTGGACCAGACAATCCAGTGATCAACAGCATGAACATCGATCTACGCAATGGGGATACAATGACATATGTCACCCAATTCAGCGAGCCTGACCACCCGATTCCGTTAGTCGCCTCTCACGACAAATATGGGTTGCTGATGACCAATTCTAACCCGGATCTTCACGGGGCAGGATGCGTGGATATTCATGACCATCATCATCATCACCGTCGCCATCGCCGTTGCTAGTTGTTGTTGTTGTCGTTGTTGTTGTTGTCGTCGTCGTCGTCGTCGTTGATGTTGTTGTTATTGTTGTTAGGATTTTTATTGCGGTTTCAGGGCGGCCCATACACCCTTCAGCTCCTGGACTGGTATATAAGTGCTTTATCAGTCTTTCTGTTCTGCACACTGGAATGTGTTACCGTGGTCTATATCTATGGTGAGCTACATTTCAAATCATTACCACATGAATGCCTATTTCTCTGGGCGTTACTATCTCTGATGCAGTTAGCACAAAATATAAATAGTAAGTTAGTTTATCCTACGATATGTATTTCCGCTGACTAAGGAGATATACTGAGGGAAAGAAATAAGGGATCACATGAAAGGACAAGTGTTCCTTAGTTTTTCCAAGGTTTCTTCACAAGCTTTGTATCGCATAGCTTGTGAAGAACCTGGAACAAATAAGGGAGCACTTGTGCTTTCATGTGATCGCTTATTTTTTCCCTCAGTATATATTTTTTTTACATTTTCTTCTGTTCTATTTCTTGTGGTAAATATAGCAACGTTTTCGTGTTGAACAGCTGGACATGCCTTTAGGTCAGCACGATATCTATTTGTAATTTTATATGAAGCTGAACAAATCATACCTGGTTTGCTGTTAAACTTTGTGTATGTGCACTATACGATGTCATACATGTATTCCAGGAGTGAAGCAGATGAGCAAGGATGTTGAGATGATGATTGGAAAACCACTTCCGATCGTCGTAAAGATCTTTTGGGCTTTCGTCATACCAGCAGTGCTCCTTGTAAGTGATCGAAGGTTGTTAATAGAGATTGGAAATCAATTTCTTACCTTTTGCTTATAGCACGAACATCAGGGCTAATTGTGGTCAATTTGATCTATGTTTTAAACATTAAAAATGATAATTATTTTAGGTATAAAACTTATTTGCCCAATTGTCCTTCTTCAGCTGATTCCTTTCATGAGGATGTATGACAAAGTATGGATTTCCCTGAGGTGTTCAGAATGCAACAAACTTTATTCATGTTACATGAAGCTTCTGATGGATATTTCAGACTGCCTTCATCCTGACACTCCTTCAGTACCAACCGCCGACCTACGGCAAGTACACCTTCCCCGGCTACGCCAGCATCATCGGCTGGTTCATCGCCTCTGTGTCCATCATCCCATTGCCAGTTTATATGATTCTGGCTGTGAAGAAGCATATGGCGTCACATACGTTTCAGACAGGTTAGTGTTAAGTTCGTCTTGTGATAGCACTTTAGGACACCATTATTCCATTGCCAGTTTATATGAATCTGGCGGTGAAAACATATGGCCTCCCACACGTTCAGAGAGGTTAGTGTTAAGTTCGTCTTGTGAAAGCACTACTGGACGCCAACTTCTACTTAAGAAACTATTCAAATGTGAGAACAATTCAAAGGAAGTCTGCGCCGATTCGCATAAGATCGGTTAAGAATATGCAAATATTTGTTGTTGGTTTCTTTTGGTTTTTTGTTTATTTTTTTTCCCTTATCTGTTTTTTTTTTTTTTTCTGGGCTTTTAGGAAGTTGTGATTTGTGTTTTGCGCACATGGGCATCTCTGTCCATCAGTAATCTCCCAGTGATGTAGCATAATCGTACAGCAAGTGATTTCGTAAACAAACCAGTGATTGATGGCATAAGCAAAGTCGATTCGAATCGACTCTCCTTTCGAACATGTGAGATCCGATGAATGAATGAATTAAGACAGATGTTCAAGCCAGATTGAAATATTGAAGGCATTCCTTGACACAATAAGTATAACTTTTGTGTTAATGTTTCAGAGGTATCCAAATGGCTCTTCGCCCCGAGGATGTGTGGCGTCCTTCTGATCCCCCTGTACAGGGGAAGTACCGAGACAACCTTGTACATACACAGTATTCCTTGAAGGACCATATGACAAGTGTGTTTACAAAGTAACATGTCAGTGATCAAAGCTCGTAACATCTTGGCATCATAACATTCCAATACCTCCGTCATCTGCCACCAGTTATTAGAAAATCAATCTTCATTGTACTTTGTATGTTTACGGTATAATGTTACTTTCGCTAGACGGGAGTTGTTAGTCAT